>NC_069683.1:15753017-15963017 GCF_023699985.2 Odocoileus virginianus | reverse complement strand
GGTGGCAGCTGGACACAGGGCTGAGCATCTGAGGACCAGACGAAGCGGGGACCACGTGGCGTTCCAGACCCGGGGATGCTCACCATCAGCGCAGTTCAGAGTCCTACCTGCGGAGGACGGCGGAACGGGGAGAAGGAGGCGCCCACAGACCCCGCTGTCCACAGCGGCAGCCGCGAACCAGTCTGCCTACTGACATGAACATTTAAACTCATCAAAATGGGATAAAACTAAAGATTCAGTTCCCTCGGTTGCACCAGTCACATTTCAAGTGCTCAATAGCCACATGGGGCTGCTGCATTGGACGGCACAGATAGGAGACGTCTCCATCAGCAGAGTGTCCCACGCGGGGACCACTGCCCGTGGAGAGGGGGCTCCGTCCTGCCCCCAAGGGTATGAACACCCAGGCACCAGATGAGTCTGCGTCAACCCCAGAGAAGGGGTCCATTCAGAAGGTTCCAAGAGTGGGTCCCGGGATCCAGACCCCTCCTCACCTCCTTCTCTTATTCCTTTCCAGTTTTATGGAGATATAATTGACATGCAGCCCTGTAAGAGTCTAAAGCGTACCGCTTAATGACTTGACTTACATAGTTTGTGAAACGATGACCACAGTAAGTTTCGTGAACATCCATCATCTCATATATTGGGACGACCAAAAAGTTCATTTGGGTTTATCATAATATCTGATGGAAAAAACTCAAATGAACTTTTTGACCAGCCTGATACAAAAAGGAAAAAAAAAAAGTTTTTGTTCTTTTTTTTTCCTGTGATGAGACTTCTTAAGATCTACTCTCTTAACAAGTTTCAAATACACTATGGAGCAGTGTTAACTATAACCATCAAGTAGTATATTACATCCTCAGTACTTTTTAATCTTTAGACTGGAAGTTGGTACCTTTCAACTGCCTTCATCCATTTCCTCCTCCCCTTCTTCTTCTTAGGAAATAATCATTACTTCTCGAAGGCCCTGAGGCCTCAAGGAGCCTGGATGGTTTAGGCTCCTTGAGGCCTCAGGGCCTTTGAACCTGCTGTCCCCGCTTCCAGGGATGCCAGGATGCTCTCTCGCATCTACATGCCAAAAGTGCCATGCCGGGGCTGTTGGTACATGCCCATCCCCTCAGCACCGTGTCAACATGCTCACAGTGGCCGCCTGGGGACTGTGCCAGCTGTGGGGGCCGTCTGACCCTGGCACGGGCAGGCCGTGCTGGGGAGTTAACGCCCCAACAGATGGGGTGTTGGTGGACAGACACCTCTTGAGTAAGATCCCTCTGAGAGCTGTTCTACGCGTGCTGCAGAAGCCCGAGTGTCGGCGGTCCCCAGGGGCAACTGGCCTGAAGAGACAGACACCCGTTACCAGCATCCTCCCACCCTATTCGACCTCTCACCCCGCACTGGTGTCTCCTCGGATCACTTCCCAAATGACTAGAGTGACTGGGCAGGAGATGTAGTCATTCACGGAGAAAAGAAATTCAAAGGAAAACTCAGGTTTGGGGTGATAGGTGAGGAGTTCTGTGGTGGAGAGTGACGGATTTAGAAATCTATCACTATCATTATCGATTTCTAAATTGAAGGGTGTATGTAAAAATATACACTATTTTTATATTCTTAAGAATAACTTACTTACTGTAGCACTTTGAACATGATGGGTGGCAACCACATCGAAGGGGTGGTTGAAGCCTTGGCTGAGGCTGGGCGATGCCGGGATGACGGTAAACAAAGGCAGAAGGAACAATGGCCAGGGACAGCACCCTCAAGGACACCGGTGACTCCTCACCCCAGGCCCTCACCTGGAATCTGCTAGAAAATCTCTCTCAGACTTCCCTGATGATCCAGGAGTTAAGAATCCACCTGCCGACGCAGGGGGTATGGGTTCGATCCCGAGTCTGGGAAGATTCCATGTACCACGGGGCCACTAAGCCCATATGCCACGACTACCGTGCCCACACGCTCTTGAGAAGCCCATGGTCCGTGATGAGAAGCCACTGCAATGATAAGCCCCTGGGCCGCAACTAGAGAGAGCCCACACTCAGCGATGAGGAGTCAGAGCAGCCGCAAATCGGTCAGTCAATAAGCAAGCTTTAAGAAAACGCCTCTCCGTCCATGCAGACAGACAGCCTTTGCTTCTGCGTCACCTTCTCCGGGAAGCCTCCTGCCAAGCACAGCGATCTGGTCCAGTGGTGGTCACACTGCAGCCATAAGCTGCTCGCTGGACGTCTCCGCTCACCCCTGTGTCCCAAGGTCAGGGCTGGTTCAATCACGTTTGAGTCCCTGGTGCTTGGTACAGTGTTCGGCGAAGGTTCACAGGTGAATGAATGACTGAAGGAACCCGTTCTCTGAGGTCTGTGACATACTCCACACTTCTTGTCTTTCTGGAAGGAGACTTTCCTGCCTGGGAGGATACTGCCTCTGGAAGGAGCCCTCCAGCTAGTCAAGGACCAGTGACCTGAGGAATGTGGCCCCAACCGCACAGCCTGGCTTTCAAAGCCCTCCATGGGGAAGGTCCATCCTTTTCTCCACTTCCTGTCAAAATCCTAGACTTTCTTTGAGATTTGTATTTTTCCTGATCACCTCCTCCCAATTATTTGGAAGTAACTGCTCTAATTCTCTTAACATCTTATCTGATCTCTTCTGTGGTAATTTGATCATGTTCTACCTTTTCTGTGTTTATTCAGTTCAGTTCAGTTGCTCAGTTGTGTCTGACTGTTTGTGACCCCATGGTCTGCAGCACGCCAGTCTTCCCTGTCCATCACCAGCTCCTGGAGTTTGCTCAAACTCATGTCCATCGAGTCAGTGATGCCATCCAACCATCTCATCCTCTGTTGTCCCCTTCTCCTCTGGCCTTCAATCTTTCCCAGCATCAGGGTCTTTTCCAATGAGTCAGTTCTTCACATCATGTGGCCAAAGTATTGGAGTTTCAGCTTCAGCATCAGTCCTTCCAATGAATATTCAGAACTGGTTTCCTTTAGGATGGACTGGTTGGATCTCCTTGCAGTCCAAGGAACTCTCAAGAGTCTTCTCCAACACCACAGTTCAAAAACATCAATTCTTCAGCGCTCAGCTTTCTTTCTAGTCCAACTCTCATATCCATTCATGACTACTGGAAAAACCATAGCTTTGATAAGACGAACCTTTGTTGGCAAAGTAATGTCTCTGCTTTTTAATATGCTGTCTAGTTTGTTATAGCTTTTCTTTCAAGGAGCAAGCATCTTTTAATGTCGTGGCTGCAGTCATCATCTGCAGTGTTTTTGGAGCCAAAAAAATAAAGTTTCTCACTGTTTCTCCATCTATTTGCCTTGAAGCAATGGGGCCAGATGCCATGATCTTAGTTTTCTGAATGTTGAGTTTTAAGCCAACTTTTTCACTCTCCTCTTTCACTTTCATCAAGAGGCTCTTTAGTTGTTCTTTGCTTTCTGCCATAAGGGTGGTGTCATCTGCATATCTGAGGCTATTGATATTTCTCCCAGCAATCTTGATTCCAGATTGTGTTTCATTCAGCCTGGCATTTTGCATGATGTACTCTGCATATAATTTAAATAAGCAGGGTGACGACATACAGCCTTGATGTACTCCTTTCCAGATTTGGAACCAGTCTGTTGCTCCATGTCCTGTATTCATTATATATACACTATTGTTATATTCTTAAGACTATTTTACTTGCTATACTACTTTGAACATGATAGGTGTCAGATATTCAGGATTATTTACTGAATTCCAAATGAATTTGCTTTAAGATATCTAGCCAAGAGGAAATCTACAGAATCTACAGAAATCTCTGATAAAGGGGTCTTTGTCAGCTATCACTGCATAACAAGCTATCCTAAACTCAGTGGCCTGAAATAACACTTATTATTATACCTTATCTGTCTTTAGGTTGACTGTGAGTAGGCTAATCAAGGCTAGGCTCAAATGGGGCTCAGGGGTCTGCTGACTTTACTGGGGTCACTTCTGTATCTCGAGGTTGGTTTGGGGATAGTCCTTTAGGCAGGGACTAGACAGCTTCATTGGGGCACACGTCTCTCACCCTCTTCCTAGGATCAGCTAGGCCAGAATATTCTCATGGCAATGGCAGAAGCACCAGGGAACACGCCGTCAGGCGAGCATGTTTAAATACGCTGCTTGGGCCACACTGGCCAAACCCACCGTCCAGGGTAGGGGACTTACAGCTTGCCCTCAGAGCCACAGGGCAGTGAGCATGGATATAAGGACTGAAAAACTGGGGCCATTAACACAACTTGCCACAGTCTTCTTCCAAGTTTTGCTGTCAGGAAGCCAGGTAGACAGAACGTTTGCTTTGTGTTTTGTCCAACCCACAGCCCTAGAGGAAGGGTCACTTTGGGGTGAGCTTTTAGGGGGTCAGTTCCCTGGTAGCCCCTCTGTTGTACCACACCCCACATGGCGCTATGGTTGGTTCTGAGATGGTTGAAGCCTACAGCCCTTTTGAGGAGGAGGTGAATAAGGTCTCTCCTGCTTCCCTTGAGTCTTGTGCAACAAGGTATCTTGCCCAAGAACTGGTCTTTCTTTAGGAGCTAATAATCACACAGCACAATGTCTCGCTTATGCAAATGCTTGACTTGTACCCCTGATCACACAGCAACAGTAGATCTTGCCCGGAACCTGTTCTCCCTGGCTAATCTTGTGCCAAAGTCATCTCAGAATGTATGCCCTGGGAAAGAATCTGGTGGAACTCTAACAACCTTGAGGTATTCTTTTAATCTATTCTCAGCAGCCAGTTGAGAAGCATATGAGGCCCTGCTTAAACCAGTGAGGGTGGGTACTCTTTCGACCCCTTTTCGACGTCTATGTCAGAAGCTTCCTCTGTCCTAAAATCTCGGCTGCGCGAAGCTCTGAGTGACTGAGACTGTGTCTTTGGTCCCAGAGTTAGATCTTCCCCTTTGGAGGCCATGAACACGGCACCGAACACCGCTCACTGTGAGTTATCAGTTTTGGGGTGTCTCTCTCCTCTGTTACACTGGGTGCCCCTTCTTACTCATCTAGAGCCCAGAGTGGATGTCCATAAACACGTTTTTTTTTTTTTTTGGCTGTGCTGGGTCTTCACTGCTACGTGTGAGCCTTCTCTGGCTGTGGCGCACAGGCTTCTCGTTGAGGTAGCTTTTCCTGTCACAGAGGGCATGCAGGCCCAGAAGTTGCGCTGAGCAGGCCTAGTGGCCCTGAGGCAATGTCCAATCTGCCTGGATCGGGATCGAACCTGAGTCCCCGGCACTGGGAGGTGGATTCTTACCCACTGGGCCACCAGGAAAGTCCCCCATAAACTCCTCCTGAACGCCGAGCGAAGGCCAGTGCACTTCTGACCACCACGACCTCTCCCTTCCCTGCCTCTGTTTTGACCTTTTATCTTGTCAAAAGGTATTGCTGGTTAATCTGTTGTGCTTAGAATTCATCATTAGAGTCACAAGGCTGACTCTTTACTCACAGAATATTCAAGGCAGTCACCTCAGAAGACTACAGTTTTCTACACTCTTTCCCCACTCTGAGTTCTGAAGGAAGTTTCCAGAACTCCCACAGTAAGCCTGTCATGTTCACCAGAATACTCCTGAGGGTGACAAATCTTTGCCTTGTTAAGACGGATGGAATTTTTGGAAAAGGCTGACAGTCATTTGGGTCCAAAGCTGGTGACTAAGGTGGGTGATCAAGCTGGGTCACTCTGGGGACAGAAACGAGCTGTGGTCAGAGAGAAATGAGCCTGAGCTTTCCCCATAGTTTTAAAGCTATGTCAAAGGAGCCGCAGCTGAAGAAAAGACAGAATCGTCTGAGCACGTCAGCCCCCTCCCAAGGCGACTATTGTACAGGGGCCCCTGCGCTACGGAGGAGGTTTTCATCCCCTTTACTTTAGCTCTGAGAATCTGATGAAGGCTTTAGACCTCCTCTCCAGACAAACGCCCATCTCGTGCATATGATTTCAGGAGGCCCGTGGGCCCCCGCCGAGGTCGAGCCAAGGACCCCAGTTAGAGCTTCTCTTCGGAGTGCACACACTTACCAGTGTGAAGGCAGCAGGCAGCAACAGGTCAGCTTTCCTTCCTTCCTTCGTTTCTGCCCACACACCTCACCCCGAGCCCAGCCCAGGTCCTTGACCTAACAGATCCTCCAGGAGGCCCACGTGAGCCCCTGTCCGCTCGCCGTCAGCCCGAGACCGCCTCTGTGGACGAGGGCCCCTGTGGCCAGCTTGTCCCGTCAGCAGCTGGCCGGGGACAGTGCCCTCCGAGCATGCTGAGCCTTCTCGGGATGGCCGGGCTTCAGCCTCCGCGAGGTTCCTGCTTGGGAAGGAGCCTCGCTGCTCCAGTTGGACTCGGGGCGCCTTAGGGGTCAGGGCCGGGAATGACCTTTACTTTGGGTGCCGGAGGGCCACGACAGACCAGCTCCCGCGTCCTTGGCGCCCCTCCCTTCAGGCACCTGGCAGGATGCTCTGAACCTCCGCCAAGGGCGCAGGGGTGGGAAACGCCTGCCATGAGCCCTGGCGGCCACAAGAGGGCGCCATTTGTCCTGAAAGCCCAGGCGTCTGGCTGGAGTCGTGACTCCCACCTTCACCCCGCCACCCCCGTCACCCCCGACACCCACGCAGGCTCGCGGTCATGTTAGGTGCTGACGGCGGGCGGGGACAGAGCCTGGGGTGCAGGTGGCCGCCAGCTGAGACAGACTGTCCCCCAGCGACCTGCTTCTTACCCAGGCGGGTGCGATGGCCACAGCCACCCCCGAAGCCTCTGAGCTCTCAGACCTTTTATAAAGGGGCTCCCTCATCTAACTTTCTCTTTTCTTTGTGGCAAAAGCAACCCACGTTCAAAGGGGGAAATGAGAATATTAAGATGTGCAAAGGACACCTTGCAACCAGCCCTTACTCAAAAGCCAGTCTGGTCACCACGACAGGAGGATGTTCGGCCTGGGACCCTCAGGAAGGTAACAAGAGTCGGGGAGCCTCTCACGGAGAACGGGGGTGCCTTTGTGTTGAGGGGTATCTCAGCAGCGTGCATAGAGTCGGTGATGCTGCCAGGGTTCCAAGCCACAGGTGCCCAGAGGGAGAAGTGTGTGGCTGGGGAGAGGAGGGAAGGAAGCTGGTCCCCAGCGAGCAAGGCGTGCCCGCCCGTGTATCACACGCCCACGCTCATGGGTGCTGTTGTAAGCGAGAGGATCTGAGACCCAAAGGGGCTCACTCCCTCTGGGTCGCGCAGCCAGTGAAGCGCCGGAGCCCCCGCTCCGAAGTCAGGATGTCTCGCTCCAGAAGCTGCCGCCTTTACGAACACTGATGCTGGGCCTTTGGGAGCAAGGGTCTGTCCTCAGGCTCAGAGAACGGGACCCAGCTCCGCAGCCCACCTGCACCCACAGCATCGCCCACATCCCGAGTTGGCAGGACAGGCGCAAGCTAGGAGGGACCCTCGGGCCGTTGACCTCTGGGCCTGACTTCATGGCCCCTGCCCTAAACCTAGCTGTCAGGAGGCCTCAGAGGGAAAGAGCTGGGCGTTCGGGCAGGTCCTCAGGATGCCCACAACTTGCTCAGCCAAGGGTCTCCCACGTGGCCCGGCGAAAACCGTTCTCTCTTGTCTCCCCTCTGAGGCTCTGCAGAATGGGTCTACAGAGACTGGACTCTTCTCCGGAAAGAAGCCCCTGCAGCCCTTCCTGGGGGTGGGGGTGGGAGTAGGGGGGGACAGGCTGCTCCGAGAACAGCCCCCACCGCGCCCGCTCCCAACCTCTCTTTCTTAGGACACCTCCTCCCAGTTTCAGCCTGGAGGCCCCGGGAGAGGCCGCCCCTGGTTGCCAGGGCAACCGCTCCATTGTTTTCTGCCGCCGGAGTGGAGCCTGCAGCCCCCACCCCCCCCCACCGGACCCGCTCCCCAACCCAGTCCCTAGACCCCCACTCTCCCTACGGTTCTTGAGCCGGTGGAGCCCGCAGGGCCCCACTCTACTCCTCGGGGCCTCTTTGTCACAGCAGGATGCTGAGGAGGGGGAGACAGGCAGACTGGTCACCATGCCAACATCACTTTGCCCACATCCTCGGAGGGCGGGGAGGGGCTGGGGCAGCCGCTCATCCAGCCAGCTGGGGAGGGGTTTGTCTCTCCCCTGGGTCACCTGCCAAGGGCCCCCCGGCTGCCGGCCAAGCCACAGGCCTCGGTGTCCACGGCTGGAGGGGATTTCTCTGGCTCTCTGCTTTTCACCCAGTTTGCTCCGTTTTCCCTCAGTGAAGCGCAGCTCGGAGCTCAGGCTTCACACCCATCCTGAAGTTTCACCAGCAGATGGGGCCTGGGCTATGGGAGAGGAGCCAGGCTATGCCCCGGCCACCCAGCCAGGAGCCCGGGGCCACGGTCCCTCCCCCATTCACTCCTTCACTCACTCATTCATTCAACAGCATAACCCCGGGGCTGACTCAGGACCACTTCAACATTATTAAAACCACTTTACAGAAGGAGAACTCCTACTGCAAGAGGTAAGTGGCCCAAAGTGCCCCAAATATTGTCAGAGGCAGGATTTAATCTCAGGTCTGGCTGCCCCTAGTATTGCTGCCTGTAAGTCAAGACTACATTCCCCCACCATTGACAGTATCTGGACTACCTCGGGCACCATACGTAGATTGATTATTGACTAGAAAAATAAAGTCATTGCAAGGAAGTTAAGGGCAGGGTGTTTTGCACATAGTAGCTGCTTAATAGAGTGGATGCAGGATGGATGGATGAACCGATTCACGTAGAGTATTAAGGGCAACTGTTCATTCACTCCTTCATTCATTTGTACATTCATTCAGTGAATAAGTACTGAGGACTTCTGTGTGCCAAGCATTGTGCCGGGACTGTGGACATGGGGAAACAGTACATCTCTGGTCCCAAGTCTGGGGAGAGCGGTGGACAGGTAACCTGCCCATTACAGTGCAGTGGCGTGAGAGCTACAGTCGGGGAAGGACATCTCTCATCTTCTGAATCACTGAGTCACAGACCCTCTGGGCTGAAACAGATCATAAAATTCTTCTAGTTCCACTTTTATGCTTCAGTCATTTCATGTACCTCCATCACCATTTTTGCCACATCTACCTAGCACTCACTGTTAATATAATAATAATGTGTTATTATATTATATAAATATCAGTAATATTTTTCTTTAAACTGACTCACTTATTAAGCTCTAAAATGATTACATAAGATGGAAACTTTATATCACTACCAGACATGGAAGACCATGGAAAATCCATTCACTGTAAACAAAACAATGTGATTAAATTCAAGGGACATATAGTTGCTGCCAGTGGACCCTGATTCTAAGACCCACTCTCTTAAAAGGGAAATTCATAAGGATCAGTGAGGGTGTTAGAAACACGGGCACCAAGCTGATTCCTTCTCTTTGACTTCAAAAGGCTTAGAAGAGAATTACAGTGGGAGGAACCTTCTTAGTGGGTGCTTTAATGTTATTTAGGGGCTGGCAGGCGGCGAACCACTGAACTTCATGTAAGGAGCCATAGGTTGTGGCCACACTTGACAAGCACTGGTGGGCCTTGCCCATCCCTGCACTGGTTACTATGTCCCCGTGGAGGGGCCGCATGGATGAAAGGACATGCTGGGGCTTCTGGATGACTTCCCTGTGAAGCCCCCTGGGGGCTCCATGATAGTACCCCCTCTCTCCACCCCACCTGCCACCTCCAGATCGGCACCAACTGGTCTCCCCCTCAAGAGGGGCGCCCCAGAGGCAGAGAGTCACCCCTCCCCAGCCCTTTGTACGATGCTCAGCAGGGTCCCGACCACTGACGTGATTCAGGGGCCTCCTCTGGATTCTGTAGGTGGTTGACTTCTGACACTTTCCCTTCCAAGCATAAGAGGAAAAACAAACAGGCTAGATTTGTGCACGGAGAAAGGAGGATCTGAGTGTCCAAATCCTATCCCCTCCCTAAAACACACACGCACCCCTGTTGCCAATACCTGAAAGTCCACTGTTACTGCTTCATTCCTTCGCACTTATAATAAAAAGGCATTCGAGAAGAGAATTTGTTTATTGTACACTCTGATCAATTTACATGAAATGTCCGAAACAGGCAGATCATAGAGACAGAAAGTAGATGAGGGGTTTCCCAGGGCCAGAAGTGATGGGGGGTTGGGGAGTACTAAAGGGTATGGGTGTTGAGGTGATTAAAATGTTCTATAATTGATTGTAGTGATGGTTGTACAACTTATATGTGAATATAGGAAAATTTAAAGTGCGACATTTAAATGGGTGAATTGTACAGTATATGGGTGGTATCTTGATGAAGCTGTTATGGGGGGAGAGAGAATGAGGAGGAGGAAGAAGTGAAGGGGTTCTTTAGGAACCTGGTGATGGAAGATAGCGCTGTCAGTGCTATTCCGTCCTGTCCCCTTTTACTGTCAGATCGAACCTGTCTATTGGTCCCCTCAGTCCATCTTCTATTTCTTCTACTTGCCCCTGACTTAGTAATAATTACAGCCAATATATCTGAGTGCTAATATGTGCCTAGTATTATCGTCCTTAGCGATCTTCATTTAATCCCTCCCTGAGGTCACTTGCTCACAGAGCACATTTACTAAGGCCCCCTTTTGTGAAGGTTAGACGGACTGGGTTGTTTCTTGGTTTCCTAGAGTTACTTCCAGACCCCCTGCCTGTCCTCTTTACAAAACCACGTCATTTGCTTGTAGCATCACCACCACCTCACTTCTGTGTCATCTACCAGCCTACAGGATCGCCTCCAGCCCGGACCTTCCCCCAGAATGTGCACACCTGGCTCATTCACAGGGTTCATCCCCACACTGTTCTCACCTTCACCGATTTCCACATCCAGGCTGAGGGCTTCTCAGCTTGCACCAGCTCCGCTCAAGTTGATGCCTCATCCAGGCTGCACTTGAGTCAGCAAGGCTGCGTGTGGACCTCACTCACAGTCCTTCACAGCTGCTCCGTCCCGAGTCTCAGGCTCTGGACGCCCCTCTCTTATATGATGTCCTGGCCTTTCACAGCCCTCTCCCATCCACTCCATCTGAACTTGTGCTTCGGCTTCATGAGGTCTTCCATCCCCAGACCACCAGAATCACTCCTTCACTTGAGCTCTTCCTCCTCCTCGAAGTCCATCCACCTCTGAGAACTTGCTCCTTCCATCACTTGCCATATTCTTTGCATCTTCCATCTCTCCCATTCCATCATGCTGCTTTCTTGGCCTGCAAACCTCTCTATTCTGAAAGTCCTCCATGAATCCTGGTATCTCCTAACTCTTCTTTCCTTTATCACCAAACGTCCTGCTGGAGTTCTGTCCTCACTGTCTCTTCACAGAGCAGCTCTATTCCTATTTATCGCAAGGATCAGAAAGTGAATTTTTAAAGATGTGGCTTTGACAGAACAAAGGGCAAAGGCCAACCACAGTTTGATAATCAGGAGGATTAGAAGGACTATGGGGTGGGCTGATTGCTTCTCCCCATTCAAGAGAGAATAAACAGAATAATAAGCCCAGGGCATTAAATCGATGGCTCAACAGTCAGAGAATCAAGGGCTTCCTTTAACTGTCTTAAGAGAATATCTGATGAATGCCCTAAAATCATATGTTATCTCTCACAGCTAGTGAGTAGCCAAAAGCCAAATATAGGTTCTTATCCTGTAAGTTGCTGATTTACAAAATAGACTGGATTCACAGCTCACCGTATTTCTAATGGGAAATTTTAGGGCAATGATTAGGGGCTTCCTGAGTAGCTCAAATTGTAAAGAACCTGTCTTCAATGCAGGAGGCCAGGGTTCAATCCCTGAGTTGGGAAGATTCCCCTGGAGAAGGGCGTGGCTGTCCACTCCAGTATTCTGGCCTGGAGAATTCCATAGACAGAGGAGCATGGTGGGCTATAGTCCAAGGAGTCGGACACAACCTAGCAACTAACACACACATTAGGAAAGACCAGAGTCTCAAAATATTAGAACAGTGGTACTTAGGAGAGGCAGTTAAATCCGAAGACCCGAGACCACGAAACTGCACCAGGCTTCGCTCACCAGCAGAAACAACCCCTCTGACCCTGCCTCAGGAGATTGGTCTTACCTTATCTGATGATTCCGTGACTGTCCCCCACCCCAGAGACTCACATGTCCCCAGATCCAAGGCCAACGGCAATCTCCATGTGACCAGGGAGCCAATTATAAAAGTGTGTCCAGTAGACACTCTGATGCTAAAATGTGCGAATTTATGTATCAATGAAGACCTGGAGAATATTCATAGGAATATGTTCAAACTATGCTGCAGTATAAAGAGTATAAAGGAGAGAATGTAGTTTTAAATCTGGCTGAATTTTTCAGTATATTTGCGTGGCTTACCAGAGATTCTGAAGCTGATGCTACCAGCTCAAGAATCTGATCAAAGTTTTATTGTTACTTCAGTTGGCAAACTGAAGCCTCGACTCGGTGATAGTCAAATGAAACTGACATGCCAAAAAGCTCCTGGGTATAATGTAGGAGAAATCCAAAGACTTGGGGAACTGGGTCTGATGAAGTGGATTCTCACTTCTGACTGGTCTATCCAAGCTTTAACTACAGATCTTCCTCAACTTACGAGGCAGTTGTGTAAGCTCATGGTAAGTTGACAATATCATACATTGAAAATGCTTTTAAGACATCTGACCTACCACATGTCATAGCTGACCCTAATCTATCTTAAACACGTGCAGAACACTTACGTTAGCCTACAACTGGGCAAAATCATCTAATATAAAGTCTACAATAAAGTGTTTAATATCTTATGTAATTTACTGAATGCGAAAGACAGAATGGTTCTAAGTGTTCCAACAGTTTACCCTCGTGATTATGTGCTAACTGGGGGCTATGACTTGCCACTCATGCCCAGCATCACAACAGAGTACCATATACATGTTGGTTGCCCAGAAAAAAAAAAAAAGCCAATCTCAGAATCGGAGGTGCAGTTTCTATTGAACACATACTGCTTTTGCACCATCATAAAGAGGAAAAATTGTTAACCATCAGAAGTCAGGGACTGCTTGTACATCCCCTGAGAGAGACCAGAGGACTCCCCTTCACCAAGGCATCAAGAAATTCCTAGAGGAGAACCTAGCTTCCTCTAAAAGTGCTGGAGCTGCAGCTCTCTATATGTTGGGGGTGATGATGGGAGACACTGCCGTTGAAATACGTTCATGGGTACTAACGGGGATAATGAGATCCAGTACTGGCTCTGTAGTGACACTAAGTGACCACTCAAGCTGGACAAAAAGGCAGCAGGGCCAGAGTGACGGTGAGAAGAGAGTGACTCACAGGGGACTTCAGTGGTGGCTCAGTGATCATGCAGACCAGGGGCTAGACCACATGGAGCACTGCATTAACATCCTGCTGGATCTGCAGAATTAAAAACACGCCAGAGCTCTAGAGAGCTGAGACAAAGTCTCGGGACATCAGAGGGTCACAGGTTGTCACTAAATTCCCACGCTTAAGTCAGGTGAATAGAGAAACTGTGTACTCTGTACCATATGACATTATAATTTTATATCGTACATCTTCCCCCCAACTTTTCCCCAAGGGAACTGTGGCTATTTAGTAGAGTGAGTGTAACATGGGGAAAAGAGGAAAAGACTTTTCAGGGGTTATTGCTGGCACTGAGTTAGTACTAATCCCAGGTCATGGGTTGAGTGGAAATTAATGAAGAACAGGGGATAAATGATTTGGGGTCCAAATCTTTACACAGTGGCTCCATCCTGCGGTTGTTTCTCCAGGTCCTGAATCTATAGGTGGAATATGTATGTTCAGTGACAGGCAGAATTTCCTATGGGTTCTCTGCCTGACCTATGGGTTAAGGGCCATCATGATAGGAAGGACCAAGTGACAGCGCCCGATGAGCCCCTCCTTAACAAAACAGTAAACAAAAGCCAATACCACATTTCTAGAAGAATCACAGAGGTTGGTAACACTGAGACCTGAAGAACACAGGACTGATGACCCAGTGGCATGCAGGAATCAGCTCATACAGCCCCATTGATATTATTTATTCATAGGAATTGTTATGTGACTGTCAACCTTGCCTTGAAACTTCATCTTTGGTAGCTTTAAATTGGCCATGATTAGACTATTTAAACCATGAAATCGGCAAACACTAAAATCAGGGCTTTTTTTTTATCCTTTCAGAGCCAGTCTGCCAGCAAACTAGAGGCGATCCCCATCGTATCCTTATTTAACCTACCTGTTTGGCTTTGACCGGATATATCTTGGAATTGGAGAATGATGGCAGATTATGTAAGATCAGACTGTGATTTCAACTGCTGTTGCTGTTCTACACCTGGCCAACTCATGCACCATATAAACAGAGCAGCTTCTGATGCCTACTGTGGTTGGATGGTTGATGAATGCATGGATGGATGATGGAAAGTGAATGCGTGCCACTCACAATAGCTAAGATACAACCTAAACATGATGATGACTGAATGACTAAAGAGAATGTGGTACACACAATGAAATATTATCATTCAGCCATAAAACAAGAAGGAAATCCTAGCATTTGATGATATGGATAAACCTGGAGGGCATCCCAGTGAAATAAGCCAGACACAGAAGGACAAATATGGATAATCTCACTTATATGTGGAATGTGAAGTAGCCAAACTCATATAATCAGACAGTGGAAGGGCAGTTGCTGGGGTAGGTTTGGGGTGGAAAGAGGGAGGTGTTGTTCAAGGTGTCCAAAGCTTCAGTTGTGCAAGATGAGTAAGTTCCAGAGATCTAAGGTACAACGTGCAACGTGGTAGCTACTGTTAACAATACATTATTTACTTGAGATAGGGAAAGGAGGGAAAGGAAGGGGGAAAATGGCAACTCTGTAAAGTGATGGCTATGATAATAAGCTTGATAGTGGTGACCATTTCACAATGCATGCTAGTATCAAAGCATCATCACAGGGACGTCCCCGGCAGTCCAGTGGTGAAGACGCCATGCTTCCCCTCCAGGAGGGCAGAGCTCCACCCCTGGTTGTGGAGTGAAGACCCTGCATGCCACAGGGTCCAGTCAAAAAAACATCAAATTACATGTCTTAAATATATATCGTTCCTATTTGTCAGTGATAGCTCAATAAAGCTGAAAAAAGAGAAAATTATGAACAAGACTATGGTAATTGCTTCCAGTATCATATAGACAGATTGGTACGCTGTCCAATGAGACTGAATTGACCTATAACCTGTATGGTTCATTAAGTATTATTATTAAATATACTGCACAATCTGTTCTCTTTGATGGCCTGGAAATATGTTTGGTAAAGAAGTCACCTGCCAAGTAGAAGACGCAGGTTCAGTCCCTAGGTCAGGAAGATCCTCTGGGGAAGGAAATGGCAACCCACTCCAGTTTTCTTGCCTGGGAAATCCCATGGACAGAGGAGCCTGGTGGGCTACAGTCCATGGGGTCACAAAAAAGGCAAACAGGACTTGGCGACTAAGCAACAACTGCCAAATACATTTGGATGATAAAGTCCTTTGCAATACTATACCAATGCAGACCTTATGTCAGCTGTAAAATGAAAAGAGTAACCCCTATGAATGTCCAGTTCACAATAATCAAATAAAATCATATATGAGAAAGAACACTAAACTTCAGTGCCCTACCTTAAAAGATGGAAGAGGCTCAACACTAGGTGGTTTTTATACCCAAGACTGAAGTGGAGAATCTTTCAGTTCAGTTCAGTCCCTCAGTCGTGTCCGACTCTTTGCAACCCCATGGACTGCAGTACACCAGGCTTCCCTGTCCATCACCAACTCCCTGGCAATTATTTACATTATTCAAGGATGAAATTCTACTGTTATTAATCAGCTTGATCAAATCCTTTAATTGTATATTAGGCTTACATCTGATTTCAGCTGAAATTAAAGATGGATGGATGGATGGCAGTTTGTATGAAGGGATAGTTAAGTCAGGTAGGAGCATGCTACTGTTGTTGATTAGAATTTAAGTGTGGGGATAAAGGTATGTATCCCTGTACGGCAGAGAATGAAAAACTAAAAACTTCCCAAACTCCTTTATAGCTAGAGTTTAGATTGTGACTTAGGTTCTGCAAATAAGAAACACCTCATGAGGCTTGAATTTGAACCCTTGGCCCTGTACTCAGTTACTGTCCCAACTTCCTGATCCCTGCATGATAGCTAAGTGTCCCAAGTCAACAGTGTGAGCTTTCAGACTCCCCAATTTCTTTCTCTTTTTTTTTGGCTATGCTGCGCAGCATGCAGGATCTTAGTTCCCTGACCAGGGATCAAACCCATGCTCCCTGCAGTGAAAGCAGGAGTCTTAATCACTGCACCACCAGGGAAGTCCCTCCTCAACTCCTTGACTGTGATAGAAGGGGTAGGTCCCCTGGGAGATGAGTGATCATCTGGGTTCATTCCTGGAATCTCAGTTTAGAGTTTCCAGTGATTTTTGTAAGCAGCCAATTGACTGCATTAAGTCCTTCTCCTCTTAAAATAGCTACAAAGGGTTGTTAACTGCAACTGAACTCTGACTAATACAGCCTTTTCAAGTTTTTCTTCCCCTCATCATTTCTACTATCTAGCCACCTTCCATCACACTCCCCAGAGATGAATCATCTCTCACATTTTAGGGGAAAAAAAAAGACAACATCATTGAGGAATTTCTCTAATTCCTGCTGATCCATCTAAGGTTTCTGGACCTACTACTATCTCCACTGCATCGTTCCTGCATGGATGACCCAACCATCTTTGCTCTGGATCCCACCCTATTCATCTCCGGAAGTCTTCTCTTTCTTCACTGCATATTTGACCTCTTCCTCCTGCTGTTCTGCTCATTCACTATAGAAACACCGTCAAATCTTTCTCAAAGAGGAAAAAAAAAAAAAACAACTACAAATCGTCTGTCCCCCTCTAGCTACAGTCTCTTTATCTTCTTCTACTACCAAGCTTTCTAAGAGAATCACCCACACTTCCTCCCCTTTCAGTTCATTCCTTATCTATGCAACTTAAACTTTGCTGCGTTCACTCCACTAAAACTGACCCACTGAAGCAGTCAGTGACCACCAAATAGCCAATCCAAAGATTTCCTTTACTCATTTTTTATTCTCAGTCTCCGAGGGGCATCTGATGGTGTTAACTCCCTCCTCCTGATGTCCACCAGACTTTCTCCAGGGTAACCTCACTGACCTTTCTCCATCTCGTTTGGAGGCTTCTCATCCCACACATGGAATGACCTTCTCTTCAAGGCTTTGTCCCTGAGCCCTACATTTTCTTTTTTCACTCTAAAGTTTCACTCTAGGGACTTCCCTGGTGGTCCAGTGTTTACAACTCCATGCTTCCACTGCAGGGGGGTGGCGCAAGTTCCACCCCTGGTTGGGGAACTAAGATCCCATGTGCCGAGAGATGGGAGAAAAAAATAAATAGGTTCATCCTAGGTAGCTTCGGACTTCCCTGGGGGCTCAGATGGTAAAAAATCTGCCTGCAATGCGGGAGACCCAGGTTTGATCCCTGGGTCAGAAAAATCTCCTGGAGAAGGGAATGACTACCCACACTAGTATTCTTGCCTGTAGAATCCCATGGACAGAGGAGCTGCAAAGAGTTGGACACAACTGAGCAACTCACACTTTAGGTAACTTCATCTAAGTCTATCACTTCAACTACTGAGAGCTTCCAGATATATATCTCAAATCCAGACCTTTTCCCTCACTTCCAGACTGTATTTACAATAACTTTCTACTCTACATATCCACCTGATTGCCCCCACAAGCATCTCAACACGTCTAAAAGAGACCTAAGTTTCCCCCAACATCCTCTCTGCCTCCTGAAGTCCCCGTCTTGTAAATATCCCCTTGTCTGGTCGGACGTTCACACCAGATTTCTAGGGATCAGTCTAAAGCCCCTCCCTTGTCTCTCACGACTAAGTTGTCACTAACAGATGCCAACTCTCCCCCCAGGACTCTGCATCCCGGTTTCTCCCCTCTGCATCCCTACTACTTTGGTCCAGTGTTCTGTTCTCTTTCTCTCTCATTCCTGCCTCTGCCCGCTCACTAGTCTCCCTGGCTCCCCTCACAAGCCCCTCAATCCATCCTTCCCACAGAAGCCAAGTCTAATCATATCACTCTGTCCTTCAGTCTCCTGGATGACGTCCCACGTACACCCTGAAAACTTTGTCAAGTATACGTGTAAGGTCACATTCCTTACCGTGGACCCAAGGCCCTTCAAGACCTGGCATCCCTAATCTCATCTTCCTCCACTGGCGCTAAAGCCATACTCTTACACAAACCTGCGGCCCTCACTCACTCTGTGGACTTACCTCCGCACGGGACCCCCTTCCACTTCCTCCCCCCCTGGGCCACTCCTCTGTTATCCTTGGAGACTCAGGTCATGTCACCTCCTCCAAGAAGCCTTCCCTGACCTCCTTGAGTAGCACTGACCATCCTGCTCTTTTTTCTTTTTCATTAATTTTTTGGCTGCCCTGGCTCTTTGTCGCTGCATGCAGGCTTCCTCTACTTGCAGTGAGCAGAACTATTCCTGGTGATGGTGGGCTTCTCACTGTGCTGCCTTCTCTTGTTGCAGAGCACAGGCTCTAAGCATGTGGCCTTCAGCAGCTGCAGTGCACAGGCCCAGTTGCCCTACAGCATGTGGAATCTTCCCAGACCAGGGGTTGAACCCGTGTCCCCCGCATTGGCAGGCAGATTCTTATCCACGGGACCACCAGGAAGTCCCCACGTTGCTCTTTGTGCTACGACCATGCTCTGTATTATTCTCTGCTTCCCCGTAATGTTACATTAAACTGTATCTTACAAGTGTGTTCTAGAGGTAAACATCCATCTATTTGTCATAGCACTTATTAAACTGTGAAAGTGAAAGTCGCTCAGTCATGCCAATTCTTTGCAACCCCATGGACTGTAGCCCACCAGGCTCCTCTGTCCATGGGATTTCCCAGGCAAGAATACTGTAATGGGTTGCCATTTCCTTCTCCAGGGGATCTTCCTGACCTAGGAATCGAATCCAGGTCTCCTGCATTGCAGGCAGATTTTTCAACATCTGAGCCACCAGGGAAGCCCTGTAGTACATATTTTTACATATCTGTAAAAATACATATCAGACCAAGTGTACCTTTGGGGCCAAGATGCCTCTTAGCATTGTCCCTGATACAGAGTCAGCATCTGGTGTGTATTCAATAGATGAATTGGTAAGTTCTCCTTGAATTTCATTTGGTAGATGTGATGGGTCCACTGAGCTTCCATAAACAGATATGTTGGAATCCTAACCCCTAGTACTTCAGAATGTGACCTTATTTGGAGGTAGAGTCTTTACAGATGTAATCAAGGAAAAGTGAGGTCACGGGGGTGGACCCTAATCCAGTAGGACTAATGTCCTTATAAAAAGGGGAAATTTGGACATGCAGACAGACGAGAATCGAGAAAAGACAGTATGAAGACAGGCAGGCAGATGATAGCTGTCTATGTGCCAAGGAGAGAGGCCGAGGGAAGCTCCGACCTCACAATCTCAGAGGGGACCAACTTTGTCGACACTCTTTGAGTTCAGACTTCTGGCCTCAAGAACTGTGAGATGATACACTTCTGTTGTTTAAGCCACCCAGTCTGTGGCACTTTGCTGTGACAACCCAAAGCAAGTAAATACAGTAGGATTTCCTGTGCCTGTTAATCCACTTTCTTTCTCTGACTCTCTAGCCATAAGCTAGTAACTCTGGTCTTCTATCTGGAGTCTGACAGATTTGTTTTTCTAACATCTGTCTCCTATCTCTGTTACCCTGTCTCTCTCTCTCTCTCACACACACACACACACAAGCACACCTCACATGGTCACATGTCCTTTTCTCCCCAGAACTTCCCATTTTCCTCCAGACACTTCCATTTTACCAGCAAGTTCTTCCTTGCTGGTCAAGATTAGATCCCAGGTCACAGCTCCCCTCACTGCTTTCTCATCTTTCTGAGAGTCTCCGGTCAAGAATCTAATTCACCACAACGTTCATGACAGAATAGGGCACCGAAGGCTGTGCCCATGAACCCAGTTCACTGTCTCCACGTCAGGCCTTCCTGGGCCAGAAAAGCATCACTACACCGCTAGCCAGACCAGCGGTTAGGAGCTCCCATAGCAACATCACTTGTTTCTCCTTGCATTCCCACCCATGTTCCCCATGGCACCATCACCAGCTTTTATGACATCAAATCATGCCATTATCCTGTTCAAGACTCTGTAATGTCTCCCCACTGCATGTAAAGCTAAACCTCAACTTGCTCCAGAGGCCCTTCCCACGTTCACTGAACACCTGTCAGACCCATCCAGCCTCAGAATCTTTGAGCATGCCCTTCCCTCTGCTTCCCATGCTCCCTCCCCCACTCCCTTGCCCTTTCCCTGGCTAAGCTTAGCGTCATTTCCTCCAAGAAATTTTCTCTGAAGCTCCACCCAGTATCAGCCTCCTATTAGCTGCTCTCAGAGAAAGGTATAGTTATCTTGCTCCAAGGATTTATCACAGTTTCTACCTATATATATATTTATATTTGTGGCTATGTGATTAATCTCCTCCTTTCCCACTAGACTGAAAACACCATGAGAGCTGGATGTTTATTTTCCCCTCACTGACTCCCCAGCCCCCACCGTAGGGCATGACATACAGTAGGTACTCAATTCAGTTCAGTCGCTCAGTCGTGTCCGACTCTTTGTGACCCCATGAACCACAGCCAGGCCTCCCTGTCCATCATCAACTCCCGGAATCCACCCAAATCCATGTCCATTGAGTCGGTGATGCCATCCAACCATCTCATCCTCTGTCGTCCCCTTCTCCTGCCCTCAATCTTTCCCAGCATCAGGGTCTTTTCCAATGAGTCAGCTCTTCACATCAGGTGGCCAGAGTATTGGAGTTTCAGCTTCAGCATCAGTCCTTCCAATGAATATTCAGGACTGATCTCCTTTAGGGTTAGATACTCAATAAATATTCATTTAAATAACTAAGCGAACTGAGTTCTTCTCCTTAGCCCATTGCCATGGGGGTGAACAGAATCCCTACTGACAGAATTCACATAAGCCTCATCCAACCAAGTGCTGGTGATGACACTGAGCTTATACTACTAACCTCACATTACAGTTTCCATTTGATGTTATTTATTAGATTATTGTATCAGGTGGGGTCCCAGCAGGAAGTGGCTGGTAATATCAGATGTGATAATGGGAGTCTAATAAAGGGGCTGGTTAAATCCTGTGGGTACGGTAAAGGGAACCAGTAAGGAATGAAGCTGTCAACAGTGGGGGCTGTTACCATTCCAAGCTCTGGAGGCCCAAGGGGAAAGTAGGTACTTCAATCTGGAGACAGCTGCTGTCCCAGGTTACCACCTGACAGGAGCTGAGGTCTTTAGAGGAGGAATACAGCCAGCACGTGGAGACTCTGCTGGGAGGGAGCCAGAAAATAAACAGCCCAACTTCACTTTCCTCCCATCTCCCAGTCTCCGCTAAGCAAGTAAGGAAGTGAAGTTGCTCAGTGGTGTCCGACTCTTCGTGATCCCATGAACTGTTGCCTACCAGGCTCCTCCATACATGGAATTTTCCAGGCAAGAGTACTGGAGTGGGTTGCCATTTCCTTCTCCAGGGGATCTTCCTGACACAGGGATTGAACCCAGGTCTCCCGCATTGCAGGCAGTAAAACTGGCTGAGCACCAGGGTGGTTAGGTCTCCCGCTGGTTGATTCTTATTGGTTGAACCCAACAGAAGCCAGAGTGCCTGAGAACCCACTGACACATCCATTAAGATAGGCTTCCAGGTCCCAGGGCAGGATGTTGAAGAGAGGACGGAGAGGAGAAAGTCAAGATCTCCAGCCCAAATCGGAGACCACAGAAACATTGTTACTTAACAGAGGACATTTTTGCTTCTATTTTTCCACTGATTCCATGCTCATTTTCCACAATACATTTTCCAGTTTTTACTGTAGATGGATACTTTCCCCCTCTCTCTTTCTTGCAAAAATTCAGTTTAAGTGACTTGGATTAGGTGGGAGATTTTCTCGCCAACCACCATTGTCATAAGCCCAGTTAGAGGTACTCTTGTCCTTGGTAGAAATTCCACTTTTATAATGTTAAGTCTTAGTTCTGAAAACCTCGTTCTGATCTTTAACACTAGATGGCCATTTCCCACAGCTTGTTTTCTCTGTCAAGTGAACATAAGAATGGGTAAGAGACAAATGTTATTCGGCCTTGCCCTTGGAGGTCCCACTTCTCCCCCTGCAATTCCTGCAGCTTCACAGGGCTTCCAAGTGACCAAGTTCCATTGAGAACCAGCTACTCCCATTCCCCGGTCATCTCCCCAGGGCCCAGTGTGTGCAAGTCCACGAGATGCTTCCGTCCCAGGGATGAGGGCCAACACCATTCTTGCTCTGGGGAGCAGGGTCCCCGGCTATGTTCAGGCCTCCCTTCCCTTCTTGGGATCCTGGGACTCAATAGCTGTGTTTCCACATCTCTGTCCCAACACCCGGCTTCACGGTGCCACACCCAGGCCGCCTCACCCCCCTCTCACCAAGCTCTGCGCTCCGTACCTCGTGCCTCAGACCAACAACTCTGTCATGAAGCCCGCAGGCTGTGAAAAATGCTGACTCCTCTGGGTATCCGCTGAATATGACCTCCCTGAGTTTTAATATTTCCTTTTAGAAGTCTCTTACAGACATCTAAGGGCTTCCCTGGGGGCTCACATGGTAAAGAATCTGCCTGCAGTGCAGGAGACCCAGGTTTGATCCCTGGGTCAGGAAGATCCCCTGGAGAAGGGAATGGCAACCCACTCCAGTGTTCTTGCCTGGAGAATCCCACGGACAGAGGAGACTGGCAGGCTGTCCAGTCCACGGGGTCACAAAGATTCTGACACAACCGAGTGACTAAATAGACACCTAAGAAGCTCTTAGTTGTTTTAGGTAATGCATGCCACTTCTTTCCTTGTTTCTAGAACCTGATCACCTCTCTCTTCTCCCCTCACTTTCAGAGAGATTGTGTCCTTCTCCATGCCCTTCCCCACAGGGTCAGCAGAGGGAAAGTCTACTGCAGAGTCTGTGGCATCTCCTCACCTCCCAGCCCAACACAGGCTCAGACTGGGGGCGGGAGGACCGCGTGTCCAGGAGGACCTCGCCTGGGGCGGTGGTCCCCGTTAGTAACAGCTGGTCTCATAGCTGACTTGTGGAGGAATAGGGCTCCAAAGCAGGACGTCCCTTTGTCCAGGCTGAGGTTTGGGGGGCTTCGAGGGAACGTAGGGATGGGAGGGGGCCACGTAATTGTGGCTGCCCTGCTTTTGATCTAAAACCAGGGACTCCCAATGACCCCAGCCTCCAGCCTGCTGTCTTCCTATCCTTTTCACTGGGATGAATTTTTTTTTCTCCCCTTCCAAATATTTTCAACATCATATTTATATATAAAGCCAAATCCTGAAATCCTAACACAATAAAAAGCCAAGACAGGAGGAAAAATAACAGGGAATAACAGCTCTCAGTCCCAGCCGCAGACAAGAACCCACTCTGACGTCCTTGGGCGCCCGGAGGGTTAACCCTCTGCTGCCCGCGGGGAAGCCACCGGCTCCCCGCCTCCCCTCGGCCCCGCCCACTTTCAGCGGAGGCCCGGGGGTGTTTGCCTTCCGTCCGGCTATAGATAGACGGAGTTAGTTCCCCGTCTTTTGCCAAATCCTACAGGAGCTCATCTCCACCCTCCCCTGCTACTCCCACCCGCACCACCAAAGCTTTTGTCTCAGCGCCTCCTTCCCACGCCAGACAGTCAAAGAAATTTCCCCGGTGAACCGCACCATCCGCCCGACTGCTTTGAGGACACTCGCTGCCTGTGAGTGCTTCTCACCATCACTTGCCTTCTTCCGCACACACCCTCTCCCCAGGAGCGCGAGACAGGCACGCGCCTTCTGCAGCCCACCTCTGGGCCATTAGTGACAGCTTCTGTTGTCCTGTGGGCAGAAAGCAAGTGGACAAAGGACCCCAGAGGATGTAAGCCACACCCCTTGACCGCCTCTGAGAGCCCCCCACCCCCACCCCTCCCCAAGCCAGGCTCCTCCAAGGAGAACAGAGCAGGGAATCCTATTAGAGCCACTCTTTTCTTAAGCAAAGGCCAAGTTGACAGTACAGCTTACCGAGAGAAGCGTTTTCACCACCCCATTAAAATTACACTTGTCTCAATTTTTAAACAAAAGGGAATTGGGGTTGAGGTTCGCCAAACCCCTGGACAGCTTGGTGAGCTAAGAGGACCTGCAGCAGGTTAGAGAGATTCTCTGACAAAGTATGACTAGAAGGCATTCGCATCCGCCCTCCCCCTCCCCCATGCCAGAGGAGCCCCCAGTGGGGTCCACATGCCAGCCAGAACCAGCTGCTCAGGAATTACAGTAAACTGGGGTGAAGCTCCCATGAAGCTGACACCCAGACTGGACAGAACACTTGGGAAAGCAACCTCTCAGGCCCGAGGCTGCAGTTATTGTGACTTAGGGCATGGATCAGCACCAGCTGATTTGTTCAAGTCCCTTGTTAGGGCTGGGGTTGGGGTGTCTACGAGGTGGAGAGGGAGACTTAAAGAGAGGAATAAGTATTACAGACATTGAGAGCTTTTTTGAGAGCTTCTGTCAAAGTGCCAGCACAGAGGTTTCCCTGGTGGCTCAGTGGTAGAGAATCCACCTGCCAATGCAGGAGACGCGGGTTTCATCCCTGGACCGGGAAGATCCCACATGCCTGAGAGCATCTAAACCTGTGCAGCGCAACTATTAAGTCTGTGCTCAAGAACCCGAGAGTGGCAATTACTGAGCCCACGTGTCACAACTACTGAAACCCCTGCACCCTAGAGTCCGTGCTCTGCAACAAGAGAAGCCACAACAATGAGAAGCCTGCACACCGCAGCTGGAGAGTAGCCCCTACTCGCGACAACTCGAGAAGAGCCCATGAGGAACGAAGACCCAGCACAGCCAAAAATAAATTATGGGGGGGAAAAGTGTCAGCACAAAAAATGTTCATTCATTCTTTTCACACCATGTGGACTGCATCCTGGCCACTTGTCCTGAGGATGCAGATCTGTGATGACTCAGACACAACCCTTGTCCTCAGGACAAGATGTTGTCTAGTGTCGATGACTCCACACCAAGGATCTAGTTTCCAGTTTCCAACCTTAATTTCCTGCTCAGTTTCTACATCTGTAAAATGGATGTACCAGGTTTTTTATTACATTATGGAGCAGTGAGAGGAAGAGCTGAAAGTTTATTGTTCAGTTTGAATTAAAATATAACGGGACCAGAAATACCCAAAAGAACTGAAAGCAGAAACTCCAACATATTGTATCCCAATGCTCATAGCAGCATTATTTACAATAACCAAGAGGTGGAAGTAACCTAAGTGTCCATGAACAGGTGAGTGGATCAACAAAATGTATATATGTACAATGGAATATTCTCTTGGCCATAGAAAGGAAGGAAATTCTGATGCACGTTTTAACATGGATGAACCTTGAAAACATCATGCTAAATTAAATAAATCAGACACACAAGAAACAAATTTTGTATGATTTCTCATAAGACATCTGTAGAATAGGAAATTCTTAAAAACAGAAAGCAGAATGGAGTTACTAGGGGATAAGGAGGAGGAGGAAATGGGGAATTATTTTTTAATAGGTACAGAGTTTGTGGTGAAGAAGTTCTGGAAATGGATAGGGGTGATGGTTGTACAACTTTATGAATGTTCTTAGGAGAAGGCAATGGCACCCCACTCCAGTGCTCTTGCCTGGAGAATCCCATGGACGGAGGAGCCTGGTAGGCTGCAGACCATGGGGCCACAAAGAGTCGGACACAACTGAGCGACTTCACCTTCACTTTTCACTTTCATGCCTTGGAGAAGGAAATGGCAACCCGCTCCAGTGTTCTTGCCTGGAGAATCCCAGGGACGGGGGAGCCTGGTGGGCTGCCATCTATAGGGTCGCACAGAGTTGGACACGACTGAAGCGACTTAGCAGCAGCAGCAGCAGCATGAATGTTCTTAATGCTGATAAATTGTTAAAATATTAAACATAGTTAAAATAATAAATGTATGTATCTTTTACTATAAAATTTCAAATATGTACATATGATATTGTGATTTATAGTAAGAAATAAATAGTTGGTCTTCTGACACATAGCTCCTAAAACATTTGGAATTCCCTAAAAGAGTATTAACAGAGAAGGCAATGGCAACCCACTCCAGTACTCTTGCCTGGAGAATCCCATGGACGGAGGAGCATGGTGGGCTGCAGTCCATGGGGTCACACAGAGTCAGACACGACTGAAGCGACTTAGCAGCAGCAGCAAAAGAGGATTAAAGGGGAAAGGACCATCTTTTTATTCACTAGCCCCTATAAACCACACCTGAGTTTGTTAATGAGGTGACTGTTGAAAAACCCCTTAGGATGGCAGCTGGTTGCCAGGGGAACCAACGTTTTGGAGGGCTGGAACTTTCAGCCCCTGACCTGACCTCCAGGGAAGGGGAGAAGAACTGGAGGCTGAGTTAATCATGAATGGCCAACGATTTGATCAACCATGCCTAAGTAATGAAGGCTCCATGCATAAGTGATAGTTTGGGGTCCTGGATGCCTCCAGGTGGCAGAATATGTAGAAGTGCTGGGAGGGTGGTGGCCCAGGGGAACCGTTGGGCTGCACCCCATAGGCCTTCAGGGCCTGCACTTGCCCAACCTCAAGTCCAAACAAAAAGCCTGGAGTCAGTGACAGAGACATCAATGATTTAATGGATGAGGGATCTTACACGTCTGAAGCAAGGTCCGAGAGCAATGCCCCACTGTGCAGAGAGGCAGTTTTCACTCCTGCCCGGAAAGGGGGCGTATGTAGGTTACCAGTTACAGGGCGAATGACATCAGGCTGGCACATTCACCTGCCTCACCTTCAGAAAAACACGGAGGTGGGCTCAATCAGAAAAACTAGGACCCTTTGATAAAGGTCAAAACCAGAAAGAGAGAATAGGACTTGCATTCATGGACAAGGTACTTGCACACACGCAAGATAAAAGCCAACCCAAAGACAAAAGACTCACTTTGATACCATGCTGGAGACTTTACTCTCTTGGCGCCCCATTCCCCCAAAAGGACAGCCACCAAGGACCCCACTTCCTAGGGGATGGCTACCCCGGGACCGTTCGGCCCCGCCAACTTCCCTGTCCCCGTCCTTGTTTCCCGGCATCTTGGCGCTCTCAGGGGTTTCCTCAGTCTCCTAGCTGCTCCGCCGGTTGTTGGGCTGCACCCCACAGGTCTACAAGGCCTGGACTTGCCCAGCTTCAAGACCAAAGAGCCCAGAGTCAGCAACAGAGATGTCAACAGCTTAAGGAATGGGGGAGCCTACCTGTCTGAAGCGATGTCCTGGAACAACACCCCACCATGCGTGGAAAACATCGATAGGCAGGCCAGGTCAGCAGTCTTCACTCCCCGGGTAGGGGGAGGTAACCAGTTATGGGGGGGAGTGATGTCAGGTGGGCTCAATCTACGATGTCAGGTTTGAACAATCACTAGCTGGAGTGGGGGTGGGGCAAATACACAGGAAGGTCAGTCATGTAAATAGGGTATATATGAAGCAGGCACTGGTCGGGCAGGGGATGTAGAGGGCAAGAGAAGAGCCATCTTGGATGGCCTGATCATACAGAAAGGCTTGGAAGCTCCATATCCCCCTCCCCACCACCCCCCACACACATACTTTGCCCTTTGCATCTCTTTGATCTGGCTGTTCCGAGTTATATCCTTTTATAATAAACCAATTCTCTAGTAAGTAAAGGCTTCCCTGGTAGCTCACACAGTAGAGAATTTGCCTGCAATGCAGGAGACCTGGGTTCCGTTCCTGGGTCAGGAAGATCCCCTGGAGAAGGAAACGGCAACCCACTCCACTACTCTTGCCTGGAGAATGCCATGGACAGAGGAGCCCGGCAGGCTACAGTCCATGGGGTCGCAAAGAGTCGGACACCACTGAGAGACTAACACACACACACTAGTAAGTAAGCTGTTTTCCTGAACTCTGTGAGACGTTCTCACAAACGATCAAACACACGGAAGGGTCACGGGAGCCTCTGATCTAGAGCCAGAAGCTGAGAAGCACAGGTGACAGCCTGGACTGGTGCCTGGCACCGAAGCGGGGAGCGGTCCTGCAGGACTGAGGGGCCTGTGGGCCTATGTTAACCACAGGCGCTTACTGTCAGAATTGTGTTCGAATTCTCGGGCACCCAGCTGATGTCTGAAGAGTTGAAGAACTGCTTGGTGGGGAAAAGCCCACACACTTCTGGTGTAAGAGGTATTCAGTGAACAGTGAATAAAGAAAACAAGTGTTCTCCTTTCCATATTTAAAATAGGGCCCATTGAAGGCCAGTTTAGCATGCTAGTATGAATCATAGGGCTGAGCAAGCAGTAGGTGTGCAGGGCACGCTTAATGGATGGTGCTGTGCCAGGGGGTCAGATGTGCATCCAGAACAAAGGCTCTCAGAATTCGGAGGGAGTTCACCTGGGATCAGGTCAGCCTAAAGGTGATCTCCTCCGACCTAGCCCACCCACGCACTAGGCAGACCTCCTCCAACACGTGTTGTAAATTCAAAACCACACAGGAGTCAGGTGCTTCCCATAAACGAGAGAGGAGGCCCGAGAAGAGGGCGTAAGACAGACTGACATCTCTTAAGGGAGAAGCCACAGCTAAGCTCCGTTACTGATATCCAAGACTGTCGGCTAAATGTTGCCGGATCTTCCAACTCTGCAAAAATCAAGCAAGCAAACAAGCTGAAAATCTAGATTTTTAAACAGGAAAATCTCCCAATCCACTGTGGACTCTGTGAAATTAAAAAAAAAACAACAAAAAACAACATCAGCCCAAACAACACACCTTGGGAGTTAAGATCCGTCCAGCCCAATGTACTACCCATTTGAAAAGTCTGTTCTTTCAATTCTAGGAGAATTTCACATACCATCTAACTGGATGGCTATTCAGGATTTTCCTGAATGCCTCTGATGACAGGGGAGCTCACTACTTAATTGGCCAATTCTAATTGTTAGGAAAATCTTATCTTCTTTTGTTTTGGCCCTGAAGCATGTGGGATCTTATCTCCCCAACCAGGGATCAAACCTGCAGCCCCCTGCATTGGAAGGTGGAGTCTTAACCACCAGACTGCCAGGCAAGTCCCAGGAAGATCTTGTCTTAAATAGAAATTTACCTCCTTGCAACTTTCTCTCGCTGTGTTCCGACAACCACCCATGTTCCCTCCCCACCTTAACTAGGAGAACAGCTACCTACCAGGGTCATCAGTGCCAGTTCCCTCCAGAAACTAAATCTTACATCTCAAGATGAGGATAATGATAGTCAACATTTATTGAGCACATATATGCCAGACACTATTCTAAGCACTCTACATCTATTAGTTATCTTATCCCTCATGAGAACCCTGTGAGAGATACTATTACAAACACATCTTACAGACAGGGAAACTGTGGACAAATCATGCTAAATAACGTGTCCAAGTCACACAGCTAGTAAGTGGCAGAGCCAGGACTGGAACACAGACAGCCTGACTCCAAAGGGGATGCTCTTAACATTGCGGCACTTGTACAGGGACAATCACACTCATTCAATAATTGTCTGTTGATGCGAAATAAAACAATACCAACTCTTTCTTCTGGAACATGAACATCATGAACAGGTCTCTATAACACCAACATTAGAGATGGGCTCCACCATATGCAAAGATGTGAAAGATGAGAAGGGAGAAATAATGGGCTTCAACCATGGAGAATCAAGTTAGACACTATGCAGAACTTCCTGATGTGAGGGCTTTGCACCACTGGAATACAGAATGAAAAGTTGTGCTTGCTTGCTTGCTTTCTTGGGGATACATTTAAAAAGGAAAGGAAGGAAGGAAGGAGGGGACTAATGTTTCTGGATGGCTCTTCTGTCTGAAGCTATCCAGAAACAAAGACAAGTTTTATCAAGAAATATGGTTGCTGAGAAACTTGCCTTCTTCCAGGTTCTCTTCCTCATGGGTTCCCCTGTGGGAGGCAGAATGATTATTGTCTGGGTATTTGAGCTTACTGTGGTCTCAGGCCCTGATGGATTCCAGACTGAGGACACTGGAAGCAAAGAGATCAAAGATTCACAGATCAAACCCCATATCCTAAAATATAACTACATGGGTCAAAAATTGACACAGTGTATGGTTATGCCAATCAAGACGGCTGTTTTCTTGCTCTCTGCACATCCCCTGATCATCCAGCCCCGCTGCTCTCACATGATGATGCAATCCTCTTTAATTATAGGACTTAATTAGTCCACAGTAATTCACAAGCCCACCTGATGTCAATTCCCCCTATAAATGGTAGCCTCCTTCTCCCCCCAGTAGGGAAGACTGCTGCTGGGTCCTGCCCACTGTCCTCCACACACGCTGCAATGTCACTCTAGGAGCTTTTGTGAACGATCCCCCTGTCTAATAAACCACTGAGGTCTCGGTCACTGTCTCTGGGCTCTTCCTTCCATCTTGAGGTTCAGCAACCACAAACCTTGCAGGCCTGTGGGGTGCAGCCCACACAAAGAATACCCAGAATCAGTGTATCTTAGTGTGGGAAATGGCTGAAGAAGCAACCTCTTCTCATCCAATCTCCCACTCACAGCAAGAATTCTTTCCACAGTGTTCCAGACAGATGGGCACTCACCTGTCGCTGACACTCACCCATCATAGCTCCTGGATCAGTCCTCACACCCTCAAAAACAGGTGAAGTGGATCACAGGTGGGTGCAGGAAAATCTAGAGTCAGACTGAAGGCGAAGACATTGGGAAAGGAAAGTTAGGGAGACAAGGAATCTGATATGGGAATATCTCAGCAGGGACTTTTCATGCATGTCCATGTGAACATGGGACAATTATGAATAAAGCTAGATGGATGCAGTTTGGGAAATTTGGAGCAGTCCATTCTAATCCTATTGCTGAGTGCATTTTTTCCAACACTGTGATGAACTGGATTATATTTCTCTGCTCCACTGATGTTGGACTCGGCCTCCCCACTTGTTTTGGCGAAATGAACACGGGTAGAGTCAATAGCACACCAGTTCTGAGTCAAGGTTCTTAAAAGGCATGGGGCGGGGGTTGCTTCTGCCCATCCCATGAGCTCCTGGCACTCACCATGAGAATACACCCTGAGCGACTCCTGTTTCCAGGCGGTGGTGGTGGTTTAGTCATTAAGTCATGTCCAGATCTTGCAACCCCATGACTATAGCCCATCAGACTCCTCTGTCCATGGGCTTCTCCAGGAAAGAACACTGGAGTGGGTTGCCATTCCCTTCTCCAGGGGATCTTCCCGACCCAGGGATCAAACCCAGGTCTCCTGCATTGCAGGCGGATACTTTACCACCTGAGCCACAAGGGAAGCCCTTGTTCCCAGGAAGATGAGACAAAATAGACCAGACCTGAACCCAGTCCACATCCTGGGGCCAAACTTCGTCAACCTGACATGTGTGTGTGTGTGTGTGTGTGTGTGTGTGTGTGCGCGCGTGTGCGTGCACGCACACACACACTCAGTTGTGTCTGACTCTTCGCGACCCCATGGGCTGTAGCCCGCCAGGCTCCTCTGTCCATGGGATTTCCCAAGCAAGATTAGCGGACTGGGTTGCCATTTCCTTCTCCAGGGCATCTTCCCGATCCAGGGATTGAATCCAGGTCTCCTGTGTTCCAAACACCCCACAAACCCATGAGTGAGAAAAAACTTAATGCTAAATAGCGTAAGCCATTGAGTTTAGGGATGGTTTGTTATACAGCCTTATTGTAACAATACTGACAGATACAGACTACTGTTGGTGAACTGAATAGCTGCTGTTTCTGTCACCCAGCCGCTATTCATGTTTCCTCCTGTCACCACCTTTTCTTGCCTCCTGTAAGCCATCTCCTCTCCATCCCTCAGTCCTGTGCTTTGAGTGGGGAAACTCACCCACAATATACATGCCTTTGGCCTTTGATCAATGGAGCATCACAATCCCCAAACCACAAGTTGTTTAGGAAATACCTGTGCCAGGATTGCTGGGAAAGGTACAGATGTGCTTTTCCAGTGGGCTTGGATCCAGGCAGGTGCAAGATTGGAAAGTCTGGAGCTATCTCACAACTAGACTGAAGGAGCCTAGATGAGAGAGGAGCCAGCCATGAAGAAAGCAGAACCTAGACATGGGGAGGGGCTTCCCACGTGGCACTAGCAGTAAAGAACCCGCCTGCCAAGGCAGGAGATGTAAGAGACACAGGTTCTTTTCCTGGGTGGGGAAGATCCCCTGGAGGAGGGCATGGCAACCCACTCTAGTATCCTTGCTTGGAGAATCCCATGGACAGAGGAGACTAGTGGGTCACAGACTTTCCTGCTAAATGAACTAAAAAAAAAAAATCCTACTTAGATTAAGCCAGTTAGGCTGAATTTTCAGTTACTTGCAACTGAAATATTCCTGATTCTGTTCAGAAGAGTGGCCTTCCAACTAACCAACCCAAATACAAATCTCCCTTGGGTGACTCTGGTCCTCAGGAAAGTACTGCTCTAGGGGATACAGGGGGGTGGGAATACAGGCCACGAACACTGCCCTTCAGGCATTTACAGCACCGGGAAGGAAAAGCCAAACACTACAAAAGGTTTAACTAATTGTTCTACACATCCACAACATGCATTTGCCACCTAGACATCTTGGTTTACAGTTTCCTTCTTTTAACACCTAAATCAGAATAGAAAATGAAAGAAGTGGGTGGGAATGAGGCTTTTTATTGATCAGGCTTATCAAGAAACACAGCAAGGGTGGCAGAGACTCGGATGACTATCAGAACCATCTAGAGACATCCCCTGAAACTCCTCCATGAACAAAGACTGAACTTTTACAAGATTTGACATGTGCAGGGGTCACTCTGGTAGCCTCCGCCTCTAGGCACCGCTGCCCAGATCCATCACTATTCCGCCTTCAAGGCATCAAGAATCTCATGGCAATTTGCTGATTTGTTGATGCTGTTGTTTTCTTTTACAGTATTTATAAAAGACTTTTCAAAGTACTTTCCCAGTACTTAAAAAAGAGTCTTTGGGGAGTAACCTGGGTCCATTTCCTCCAGGAAGACATGTAACAACTAATCAGCACCCTTCCCCTAGTGACAGCCCTTTGAAACAGGGCTGGAGGCGAGCCTCTAAAAAGAGATCCATACATCTGAAGGGTCAGTGGAAGAAGGATATACCGCACCACACTACGCAGACTTAGAAGGCAAAGTTGTCGGACCAAGCAGTTTCATGTCTTCATGACTGTGGCCAGTGGGGTTCTCTCTACAGGAATACCCTCCCCTGCTGTGTCTGCTTACCTGCCCAAGTTTTAATCTACTTTTGCAATCAGCCCAAGCATCACCACCTCCAGAAACCATGGTAGATTGTATTATTGGTCCATATATTCCCCACCCCTCCCAACTGGCCTGACCCAGTAGAAAGATTATACTTTCTGCTCTATTTATGGCCAACTCACTCACATGTCTTGCTTTGGTCAATGCCGCGTGAGTGAGTGTTATACACTACTCTAGAGGAGAAGCCATTGCATGGCTCTGCCATCTCTCTTTTCTCTCTGCCCAAATCACTGCAGATGGGGACTCTAGCTGTGAAATTAAAAGATGCTTGCTCCTTGGAATCGGAGAAGGCAGTGGCACCCCACTCCACTACTCCTGCCTGGAAAATCCCATGGATGGAGGAGCCTGGTGGGCTGCAGTCCATGGGGTCGCTAAGTGTCGGACACGACTGAGTGACTTCACTTTCACTTTTCACTTTCACGCCTTGGAGAAGGAAATGGCAACCCACTCCAGTGTTCTTGCCTGGAGGATCCCAGGGACGGGGGAGCCTGGTGGGTTGCCATTTATGGGGTCGCACAGAGTTGGACACGACTGAAGCGACTTAGCAGCAGCAGCATGAATGTTCTTAATGCTGATAAATTGTTAAAATATTAAACATAGTTAAAATAATAAATGTATGTATCTTTTAGTATAAAATTTCAAATATGTACATGTGACATTGTGATTTATAGTAAGAAATAAATAGTTGGTCTTCTGACACATAGCTCCTAAAACATTTGGAATTCACTAAAAGAGGATTAATGGAGAAGGCAATGGCAACCCTTGGAAGAAAAGCTATGGCAAACCTAGACAGCATATTAAAAAGCAGAGACATTTCTTTGCTAACAAAGGTCCATCTAAGTAAAGCTATGGTTTTTCCGCTTTTCCAGTAAGTGGCCTGAGCTGACCCCTAAAAATGGTGCGCTATTCACTTGACCCAGAAAACCCCACAAAATCATGCAAATCAAGAGGTTCAAATCTTCGCGTTCACTTTAAGAATACTCGTGAAACTGCCCAGGCCATAAAGGGTATGCATATTTAAAAAGCCACCAAGTATCTGAAAGATGTCACTTTAAAGAAGCAGTGTGAGCCATTCCGTCGTTACAATGGTGGAGTTGGTAGGTGTACACAGGCCAAACAGTGGGGCTGGATGCAGGGTCGGTGGCCCAAAAAGAGTGCTGAATTTTTACTACACATGCTCAAAAGTGCAGAGAGTAATGCTGAGCTTAAGGGCTTAGATGTAGATTCTCTGGTCATTGAGCACATCCAAGTGAACAAAGCCCCCAAGACGCGGCGCAGGACTTACAGAACTCACGGTCGGATCAACCCCTACATGAGCTCTCCCTGCCACATTGAGATGATCCTTACTGAAAAAGAACAGATTGTTCCTAAACCAGAAGAGGAAATTGCACGGAAGAAAAAGATATCCCAGAAGAAACTGAAGAAACAAAAACTTATGGCCCAGGAATAAATGCCGCAGAAAATAAATGCAAATAAAAGTAAAAGTGTTGGTTGTCTTAATTAGTAAATGTATTTCAAGTGTTAACCACAAATAAAATAAAATAAAATAAAATAAAGCTATGGTTTTTCCAGTAGTCAGGTATGGATGTAAGAGTTGAACTATAAAGAAAGCTGAGCACTGAAGAATTGATGCTTTTGAACTAAGGTATTGGAGAAGACTCTTGAGAGTCCCTTGGACTGCAAGGAGATCCAACCAGTCCATCCTAAAGGAGATCAGTCCTGAATATTCATTGGAAGGACGGATGATGAAGCGGAAACTCCAATAATTTTGCCACCTGATGGGAAGAACTGACTCATGTGAAAAGACCCTGATGCTGGGAAAGACGGCAGGAGAAGAGGATGACAGAGGAGATGGTTGGATGGCATCACGGACTCGATGGAATGAGTTTGGGCAAGCTCTGGGAGCTGGCGATGGACAGGAAAGCCTGGCACTCTGCAGCCCATGGGGTCGCAAAGAGATGGCCACGACTGAGTGACTGAACTGAACTGAGAGCAGAAGCCATTGCATGGCTCTGCCATCTCTCTCTTCTCTCTGCCATTAAGACCAGCCAGACCCACGAAGGGACAGCACTTTGACCTCTGGTTCCAGAATGAAGGGAACATGAAGCAGGACCATAGGCGACCTCTGATGGACAGGCATGCAAGTAAATAATACCTCGTTTGTTTTTAGCTACTTGAGTCACTGGAATCATTCGTTACTGCAGCTCAGTGTAGCCCAAGCTGACAGATACATTTCCCAGGGCAGATTTCTGCAGCCCCTATGTTATCATTGCATCTCATAAGCAATCCAGTTATATCAATTATTTCACTGTAATAAAATCATTTACTGTCTTCTCAAAGGACACATGGACAGAGGCCATGTCATTCTCACTAGGTTTCCCCAGTGCCTTGCACAAGGCGTGGAACACAGTAAGTCACCAAGAAACATGAATAAATAAATGGTCAAAGGATCCTAAAGCTCTGTACTGCCCTTTCCTCCTCCAGGAATGAAGCCCTCTCTTGAGGCCTTTTGCATGTTTGCACATAAATCCCCATTTTCAAGGTGATACCAGGTGACAAAATTAAATCAAAGAACAAGCTGCAGCTGAACTGTATGAAACTACCATCCTGAATAACAGGAATTCGGAGAAGCATGACCTGGAGGACAGGGGGCTTTCTGAAAGGTGTTCTCAAGTTTCTGATGTCCAAGGCAACCAGATTCAACAACCCCAGTTGGCTGGAGCAGACGAGGGCCCAGTGGACGCTGAGCCTTCCACTCAGACCTCTCTTGTGGGGCTGATAGAGCTTGTCGGCAAGGCATTTTTCAAGAACCTATCCAGGTCAAGTTTTCAGCAGCTATGGCTGAAACCTGGAATCTCAACCCCAGCCCTGCGGCCTCTCTCCTGGTGAAACTTCAGCCCCAGGCAACTGCAACCTGGAAGAGAGGGCCCCACGAATATCTTTTAAGACAGCATACAGAATCTACCTCTGGCTAGGGGAGGGGCAAAAACACCTCCCACACAGTCCCGCCCTCTGAATGAGCCCACATGTTCCAGTGCAGGCAGGGCATTCCCAACTGAGAGAGCACAGGGTCTCATTTCTGAGAATCTCTTGCTTTTCATATTTATTTCTCACCCTACCTATGTGTCCAACACACACCATCTTATCTCAACTCCTGCGTCAGACGCACAGTTAACCCAGAGGAGACAGACCTGGGCCAGGCCTTGCTGCCCAGTTACCAGGGGCAGCGAATACGTCTTCTTGGGGGCTGAATGGAAGCAAACCACAATATTTACCCCGGAGGCGGACACGTGCTTGGGTGATCAACAAGGGGCGGGTGAAATGAGCTGGTGTTTAGACTCCATCTCCTCCTGCGAAGCTGTTTGTTTTTCCACTGCCCTGTTCCAAGCGGGGTGTACATCGAAGGGGCCCTGTGTACAGTCTGCGTGTCACCCTGCTCCCGTCCGCTGCCCGCACCCATACAGACTCTAGAGATGGGGGCCGGGATTGGGGGGGCGGGGGGCGCCCACAGGAAGAGATGGGAGATTTCAATGCTATTGAGGGCAAGCAGGTGCAGGATGGAGTATCCTGCAGGATGGCTGGGGACACGGGGGGGTGGGGGTGGGGTGGGGTGGGGGCTGGGCCTGGGAATGACCTAGTGTGGGAGGGGGCAGGTAAGTGGAGTACCTGGCTGTCGGGGAGGCCCGAAGGTGGTCAGCTCTAGGGGTTAAGGCTGGCAGCCAACCTTCCCACCCCCACCTCCCCCACAAGTGCACGCTGCGGAATTTTGCCAGCACGAAGCAGAGTCACGAGCTGAGCCAGAGCAGCGGAGCGGGCAGGACATCATCAGCGCTGGGAGAGCACGCGCGCGTGGGTGGATGGGGGGGAAAGGGCTGGGAAGGCGGGAGGGGGGGGGGTCCTCGCATCCAACTGCCTCCCTCGCCGCCACCAGCCAGCTCGCCGCTGTAATTCCGCATCCCAGCTTCTCCTTGCCCCAACCCTAGACAAAAAAACCTAGAGTCCGGGAGAGACTGGGGGAACTGGGGGACGGGGCTTGCCCAAGGGCAGGCCGTCGTTCAGCCCCGGACGCCAGCCCTCCCCCCGCACTTTCTTCCCCGTCCCCCCTGCCTCCCCCCACCTCCCCTCCCCAGCTCCCCTAGTCGCCTGGCGCCCGCTCCCCGGGCTCCGCCACCCGCCCCCGCGCGGGAGCTCTCGGGGCGGAGGCGGCGCGCGCAACGGCGCGGGGGCGGTGGCGCCGGGAGGGGCGGGCGCCGCGCTCCTACGCAAGCAGCCGCGAGAGGGGATCCTGGGCGCAGGCCCCGCCCCCTCACGTGCCCGCGGCGCAGCGCCGCGTGCGGCCCGCGTGACCCGCTGGCTCCGCCCCGCCGCAGCCGCAGCTCGGCGCCCACGCGTGGGAGGGAGGCCGCGGCGGCGGGGGCGGTCGGGCGGGAGAAAGTCGCCTCCTGCAGCCGCACCCTTGCCCCCGGCCCCCGCACCCGCGCGCCCCTCTCCGTCCTGAAGTTGGAGGCCAGGGTTGCTGACCTCCCAGCTAGCCTGGATTTGGGGGAGGAGGTCTCCCATCGCTACTCTCCAAACCCCTGAGTTTCAGAAATATAAGAGGAGGCAGAGTGAAAAAAAAAAAAAAAAAGGCAGAGTAGGGGCGGTGGGGGGGCTCTTAGTGAAGAGATGGTTCCCCGATTGAAACCTAATTTTGCCTTGGGAAGGGCAGGGAGACGAGGTTTTGAAATGAGCGGGCGCGCACTGCCCTGTTAGACCTCCATCACTGCGCCGACTGGGAGGCATCACCGCCTGGGTTGGTCTCGACCACCAGACTCTCGGCTCGGTTGGGTCAGGTGTGCCCTGGCATGCTGGATACAGTGCCGAGCATCGAGCTCAGTGCACAGGAGAACAGTCTGGTATCTTCTTCCTTCCCGCGTCGGTGACCTTGCTGACTCCCCGGGGCCCCATGCCCCTCCCAGAAGTGGCAGGGGAAGCGTCTAGAAAGAGCCAGGGAGCCGTGGAAGCCAAGGACAGGCTACGCACCGAGTCGAGTGTCCACAGCAACGGAGGAGACCCATCATCTGTGCCTTTGCCTTGTGTCCTTAAGTGACCCATGTTCCTGCCGGGTGTCAGGTGTTGAGAGAGTCCACACAGCCTTGTTGCCGTCTTGAAACTTGTGTCTTGCTGCTTGCTGGTTCCAAGGGCTGATGAAATGGGGTGGGAGAGTGGCTCCGAGTGGAAGCTGCTCAAGTAAGTACACAGTCTCAGGGGAAAGCGATGGATGATGTGGTCCAGAGCTTGGGAGCAAGTTGCAGGAAGCCAGCAAGCGCCGGAGTGGAGTGGGCATCTGACCCGGATCCACTTCCGTTTCCCCGTGGAAAACCGTGGTTTGGTGTGTTTTCTTGAATGTGGATAATATTGTCTAGAGCAAGGGTAATTCCCCAGGATGGTTCTTTTATAGAAGGCGAAAGCTAGATGTGTCCAGTTCGTAGTGGTTTCGTTTCTGAATGGCCGGGGAATGGAAGACATTTGGAGACAAGAAGAGCAGTCTCCTTGGGCTATGTGTTTAGGTGTCAGTGTATCTGGACTATTGCCTTTCTACTCATGGCTCTTGAGAAGGCCCATTGGCTCTCCGCACTCACTGTATTAGGTATGAGGGTGGTCAATATAATTGAATGGCCTGAGTGCCAGGCAGTGTGGAAGAAACAAAGGGAATGCCAGCTAATGTCCTTGACCGAAAGGAGTTTACATCTCATAGGGAAAGTCCTTCTTGAAGTACATACTTAAGGAATGCGTGTATATGAAGTTAAGAACCAACATGAGTGCTGTAGACAAGTGCTTTGACAGAAGGGAGGGAACAATGGAGGCCAAGGAACCAGAAAAGAATGGGGGAGGTTTTGAATAAATGGATAGGAGCTGGGCAAGGTGTCCTTGGTGCTGAGAACTACCTAAATAAAGGCAAGGAGGAGGACATGGTTGTAGGCAGCCCACTGGTCAAGTGGAAGGCTGGTCTGGCTGGAACAAAAGATTTAGGATTAAAGAAAGTTGAAGATGGCCTCAATGAATGAAGGTACAGAGGCCCAAAGCAGAAACTTCCAGGTTCCCCTGCAGCCTCTAATTACCCGATAGGCTCTAAAGCTCAGCTCTGATCCCATAAAACCCTCCCTAGGAACATGCTGTGATTCTCCATTGCCCAAACTCTCATGGCCCTGCAGGCTCTGTGATTTATCCCAAACATTCCTGTTCAATCTTAACATCCTAGCCCCCTCTTTGGAGCGTGTTATAATCCACAGCATGGAGAAGGAAATGGCAACCTGCTCCAGTATTCTTGCGTGGGGAATTCCATGGACGGAGGAGCCTGGTGGGCCACAATCCATGGGCTCACCAAGAGTCAGACACGACTGAGCAACTGTCACACTCACGTAATCCACAGAACTGCTGCTGGGCCCCAAGCATGCCTTCTGCTTTCTCTCTTTTGTGCCTTTACTCATCTGCTTTTCCCTTTCTTTGGAATGTCCTCTCCTCCCTCGCCATTTCTACCCACTCATCCTTGAAGACACAGCTCAAGTGCCAGCTCATCCCACAGCCAGATGTAATTTTCGTCTGAGTTCCCACAACACAGTGTACTCTATCTTGGCACCTCACGTTCTACGCCGTATTATGCAGATGGAGAGGCAGCAGCTTTCAAATGAGGTACCGCTGATCCAGTCACTCCTCGCGCTCCGTGAATGTCAGTCTCATCCAAGCCACGGTCATCTCTTGTTTCACTGCCATGATAGCCTCCTGACCAGTCACATGGCTTTCCCCTTGCCTTCTTCAGTCAGCTTTCTACACAGCAGCAAGTGTGAGTGTTTAAAATGTAAACCGGTTCGGGTTACTCTTCTGCCTCAAACCCTGAAATGGCCTCCCATCACATTTAGATGTAATTGAAAATTAACATGGCCTTCAGGATCCTATGTCATCTGACCCCATCTGTCTTTCACAGTCTCATGATCTCTAGCTACCTTGCTCTTCCTACTTCTGGAATATTCCATGTCTGCTTCAGAGCCTTTCTGAAGGTTCTGGTTGACCCCTCTCTTTTTTTCTCACTTATTTTTATTGAAGGATAGTTGGTTTACAATGTTGTTAATTCTTGTTATCCAGCAAAGTGCTTCAGTTATATACTTCCTTCTTTAGTATTCTGTTCCATTATGGTTTGTCATAGAATGTTTTTCTTTTAATTGGAAGATAATTGCTTTACAATGTTTTAGTTTCTGGAATACAACAGTGTGAATCAGCTATAAATGTACATATATCTGCTCCCTCTTGAGCGTCCCTCCTAAACTGCTCCCCTCCTCGTTGGTCCCTCTAAATGAAGTGTGTTTCTTTTGGAATGTACAGGATTTGCGCTGAAATTTCATGTCTGTGGTCAAATACCTTCTCCTTAGAGGTTTTCCCCGACTACCCTATCTGAAACAGGCCTTCCTATCAGTCACTCTCCATTTCCTTACTTTTTCTTTCTTTCTCTCTCTGTTTATTTCTCTGCTTTGGGCTGTGCTGGGTCTTCGTTGCTGCGCACGGGCTTTCTCTAGTTGGGGCCGCTCTCCAGCTGGAGTCCACAAACTTCTTGTTGTGGTGTTTTCTCCTGTCGTGGAGCCCCGGCTCTAGGGCATGTGGCCTTCAGTAGTTGTGGCTCCTAGGCTTAGTTGCCCTGCAGGCATGTGGAATCTTCCCAGACTAAGGATTGAATCCATGTCCCCTGCATTGGCTGGCAGATTCTTAACCACACTGGCTCTCCAGGGAAGTCCCCTCACCTTTTCTTAAGAGCTGTTACCACTGTCAGCACTATATTATACTTCTTCAGTTATTTATTCATTTATTATGTGTCACTCTCATGAGAAGATAAGCTTGGTGAGGTCAGGAACTTGTTCACTGATGCAGAATAGTGCCACCTAGCACATTGTAGGTACTTGATTTGTTAAATGAATAAATGAGTGGGATAATCTTGTTACTCAGCTATAAGCTCCTTGAAGGCAAGCACCATGTTTTATACACTTGGCTTCCTTTCCCCAACACCTGGTTTCTCTACATGTAGGTCCACTCAGATACTCATTGTGGGAATTTCAGATTCTATAAAGAGTATCTCTAACTGACTTTTTCTGCATTAATGTGACTACACCTATTTAGAAGACATGAAGATATGGTCTCTACTTAGTCCGTCACCTTCAAAGAACATTCATCCCTGGAAGATACACCCAATCAATGTCTCTCCATTGATGAGTTGGGACCCACATTGTGTGTGTGTGTGTGTGTGTGTGTGTGTGTGTGATGAAATAGAACAAAAGAAGGAATATCAGAGTGCCTCGAGAGTTTTAAGGCTAGGCATTATCTTTTAGCTTTGTGTGTGTTATCTTCAGGTCATGATATAAAATTGATATCTTACTATTGGCCAGGGACCCAAAACTTTGAAAGTACTAGATCCTCCATAAATGGTCATCTGTAGCGTGCATGCTTATAGTCTGAATAGTTAAATACCTAAGAGGTGACTGTTGGCATAAGTCCTCTTGGTGGTCACCATTAGCCCTACCATTGAGCCTTTAGACTCCAGGACTGAGTCATCTCAGGCCAAACAACTAACAGGGAAGGAGTACAGCCCATCCATCAGCAGCTGATTGGATCAAAGATTTACTGAGCATGGTCCTGCCAGTGGAGCAAGACCCAGTTTTCTGCACAGCCAGTCCCTCCCATCAGGAAGCTTGCACAAGCCTCTTATCCTCATCCATCAGAGGGCAGACAGAAGAAGCAAGAACTACAATCCCACAGCCTCCAGAATGAAAACCACAACTTCTGAAAGCTCACAAAAATGATCACATGGATCACAGTAACTCAATGAAGCTACGAGCCACACCATGCAGGGCCACCCAAGACAGATGCGTCATGGTGGAAAGTTCTGACAAAATGTGGGTCACTGGAGAAGGTAATGGCAAACTACTCCAGTATGCTTTCCTTGAGAACCCTAGAACAGTATGAAAAGGAAAAAAGATATGACAACGGAAGATGAGTACCCCAGATCAGTTCGATTCAGTCACGGTTGTGTCCAACACTTTGTGACCTCGTGGAATGCAGCACACCAGGCTTCCCTGTCCATCACCAACTCCAGGAGCTTGCTCAAACTCAGGTTCATTGAGTCAGTGATGCCACCCCACCATCTCATCCTCTGTTGTCCCCTTCTCCTGCCTTCAGTCTTTCCCAGCATCAGGGTCTTTTCCAGTGAGTTGGCTCTTCTCATCAGGTGGCCAAAGTATTGGAGTTTCTGCTTCAGTATCAGTCCTTCCAATGAATATTCAGGACTGATTTCCTTTAGGATTGACTGGTTTGATGTAGATGTCAAATATGCTCCTGGGGAAGAGTAGAGAAATAGCTCCAGAAAGAATGAAGGGACTGGGCCAAAGCAGAAACGACACTCAGTTGTGGATGTGTCTGGTGGTGAAAGTAAAGTCTGATGCTGTAAAGAGCAGTATTGCAAAAGAACCTGGAATGTTAGGTCCATGAATCAAGGCAAATTGGAAGTGGTCAAACAGGAGATGGCAAGAGTGAACATCAACATTTTAGGAATCAGTGAACTAAAATGATGGGAATGGGTGAATTTAATTCAGATGACCATTATATCTACTACTGTGGGCAAGAATCCCTTAGAAGAAATGGAGTAGCCCTCACAGCCAACAAAAGAGTCCAAAATGCAGTACTTGGGTGCAATCTCAAAAACAACAGAATGATCTAGGTTCATTTCCAAGGCAAACCAGTATCATAGTAATCCAAGTCTGTGTCCCAACCACAGCTGCTGAAGATGAAGTTGAGTGATTCTATGAAGACCTACAAGACTTTCTAGAACTAACACCTGAAAAAAAAAAAAAGTCCTTTTCATCATAGGGATTGGAACACAAAAGTAGGAAGTCAGGAGATACCTGGAGTAATTGGCAAGCTTGGCCTTGGAGTACAAAATGAAGCAGGGCAAAGGCTAACAGAGTTTCCAAGAGAATGCACTGGTCATAGCAAACACACTCTTCCAACAACGCAAGAGATGACACTACACATGGACACCACCAGATGGTCAATACCAAAATCAGATTGATTGTATTCTTTGCAGCTGAAGATGGAGAAGCTCTATACAGTCAGCAAAAACAAGATCAGGAGCTGAATGTGGCTCAGATCATCAGCTCCTTATTGCAAAATTCAGGCTTAACTGGAAGTAGGGAAAACCACTGGACCGTTCAGGTATGATCTAAATCAAATCCCTTATGATTATATAGTGGAAGTGACAAATAGATTCAAGTGATTAGATCTGATAGAGTGTTTGAAGAACTATGGATGGAGGTTTGTAACACTGTACAGGAGATGGTGACCAAAACCACCCCCAAGAGAAAGAAACGTTAAGAAGCCAAAGTGGGTTGTCTGAAGAGGTCTTGCAAATAGCTGAGAAAAATAAAAGGATTCTTTACCGCTGAGCCACTGGGGAAGCCCCGAAGATATATCTAGCCTTTGCCATTCTATTGTCTTCCTTTATTTCTTTGCATTGTTCATTTAAGAAGGCCTTCCTATCTTTCCTTGCTGTTCTCTGTAACTCTGCATTCAGTTGGGTGTATCTGTGTAAGTTCCGACAGACAGCGTTTTACTGACAAAAGTCCATATAGTCAAAGCTATGGTTTTTTCAGTAGTTATGTACAGATGTTAGGGTTGGGGCATAAAGAAGGCTGAGCACCAAAGAATTGATACTTTTGAATTGTGGTGCTGGAGAAGACTCTTGAGAGTCCCTTGGACTGCAAGAAGATCAGACCAGCCAATCCTAAAGGAAATCAGCCCTTGAGTATTCATTGGAAGGACTGATGCTGAAGCTGAAGCTCCACTACTTTGGCCACCTAATGCGAAGGGCTGACTCACTGGAAAAGATCCTGATGCTGGAAAAGTAAGGGCTGGAGGAGAAGGGAGTGACAGAGGATGGGGTGGTTGGATGGCATCACTAACTCAATGGACGTAAGTTTGAGCAAACTCTGGGAGATAGTGAAGGGCAGGGAAGCCTGGCATGCTGCAGTCCCTGGGGTCACAAAGAGTCGGACACAAGTTAGTGACTGAACAACAACAACGAAGATTTACTATGGGTTAACTCTGTGCCAGGCAGTGGGTTACACGTTTTCACACACGTTACCTTTCACAGTCCTTATAACAATTCTAAGAGCAGGGTGCTGTTATCAGTACTATTCTTGTTTTACAGGGGAGGAAACTGAGGCTTAGAGAAATTAAGTAACTTGCCCATGATCACAGGGCAGTTAAACAGCTAAGCTAATGGCCCACTTCCAGACCCTCCTTAACTGCTTTGCTGCAATATCTCCTGCAACGTCTGTCCTTTAATGAACTTAACTGAAAAAGCTCACCGTGTCCTATGTGCATAAAACAAACGCTATTTACCCAGCATTCTGATGGGAGATGTTTTGCAGTGGCCAGTAGGAACCAATGAGGAACGTGGATCCAGGGACTTCTGCCCTACGGAAGAGGAACACAGCCACAGACAACCCATAGCTTGGCCCGGAGGAAGATGGCACGACTCTCCAGTCTTCAGACTTCCCTGGCAGGGTCCCCCCATTGGTTGAACCATACAACCAGAATTCATGGAGGTCAACCTCCAGAGGCACAGAAGAGAATGAAGGAATTCCCAAGCGACTCTGAAGGGGCAAATGGAGAATCCCCATCTCCCCAACCTCAGTGTCCAGACCCACACGGACTCCCAGGGCCTGGGAATGCCAAGTCTTGGCTCCTGCAGGACTTGACAGCTCTCTACAACTCTCACCTCTTCCCGAAGGACACGGTCTGAACAGGCCAAGTGGGGCACTGTGCAGTCTTGGGCCACACTGCAAGCCCCTCCCTGGCCCTCTCTTTGTCCACCAGGCTGCCAAGGGAGGAAAACCAGGCCAGGAAAAGAATTGGCCTCCCCTCATCCACCTAGACATCTGCGCCTCTGCCAGCGCTTGGGCATCTCATCCATGATCTAATCATGGGCGAGGTCAGTAGGTCTTTATACAGGCTGGGGATTCAACTGTCTGTATGGCAGATGGCTCAGAGGGTAAAGTGCCTGCCTGCAGTTCGGGAGACCCAGGTTTGATCCTTCGGTTGGGAAGATCCCCTGGAGAAGGAAGAAAACCCACTCCAGTATTCAGGATTCTGAAGAATCCTATGGACGGAGGGGCCTGGTGGGCTACAGTCCACCGAGTCGCAAAGAGTCAGACAAGACTGAGTGGCTTCGCTTTCACTTTCTGTGGTAGAAATCTGTTCTTTTCAAGGGGAAGGAAGCAGGGCAGACAGTGAGGATGTATGTCAGTGTGTGTGTCTGTGCTCAAGAAGGGAGGGGTGGAATGCAGCCTTCTAAAAACATGTTTCTGCTGTGCACACTTGCTCAGCCTTTGCAGGCAAATGTGTGGCTGCAGCTGTGGCTAAAATATGAATGAATGTCGCTGTGTGCAGGTGCATGAATGGCTGTAGATTTCTGTGAATGAATGCATTTGTGATGAAGGGTGTCTGGGAGCCCCTGCAAGCCGGGGTAGTGGTTTGCAGGTGCCTGGCTGGCTGGAAGCATCCACCGATCAGTTTCTTTACCACAGTCTACAGACTCTGCTGGGTTGGGGGCAGAGAGAAACACAGGGTTTTCTCACAGCATCTCCCTGTTGCTGCTGCCCCTGTGGCGGCACACACCATAGGCACTTGCCTTGCCCTCCCTGAACCGTCAGAGAGGAAAGAGGGGGAGAGACAAGGAAAACCATGTGGTCAGTCTGTCACCAGCTGAAGATTCCTCCAAACACCGAAACTGTCCTTAGATAAACTCTGGCCCTACTAGCCCTCAGGGCTTCTCCTTGGGTCTGACAAGGGCCAGATGGGGTTTGGTTTTCTCTGCCCTCCACTCCCCTGACCTACTAGCCTGGCATAATAGAATTATGCATTTTCTGTCCTTGTCTGAAAATTTTGAGAATGACAGTGTTTTACCCCTGTCTCTCTCTCTCAACTAGATTTTAGGGGGTGAAGGGAAGGGCCTCATTCTTTTAGGAAATAGTGATAAGCAAAAATGATTGGGTGATGAGGGATGGGAAGCCTGACTTTGTGGGTGTATCCAAAAAATTAAAGGTCCTCATAATTTTAAGTCTTAATTTCAATACATTGTGGACGCTTGTCCTCCACCCAAGACCCCCCACAACACTTGTCATCCAAATGCTTCCCAAGAGGGCCCCTGTACACAATGGGCCTAATTAGTCCCCTCATTAACAGTCTCAGCAGAGGCTAAAGACTGAATGGATCAGAGGCACAAGTGCAAGGAGAAAGGGTCAGGGGGAGAGGATTGGGGAGCAAGAACTGTGGGCAATGGCCTCCATAAATTGCCTTCTCTGAAAATAGAGAAATCCAATATCCCCCCTCCCCAAAGTTTTGAGAGTGACACCTGTCACCCAACTTGCTTCTATGGGGGAGATACTCTCTATATTCCCGTATATAATTCATAGATATGTAGAAAAATGTATGGTTTTAAAATAGTCCAGTTAGAACTGCACTGTGAACTATGTGAAGAGGGTGGTGGCTCCTCCCCACAAAAAAAGCAGATTTTTAATACATGCAGATTTTAATAACATAATCTAATTATCAGGTTGAATATTTAAGTCCCCCCAATTAAACTGAAACCTGTTTTGGTGGGCTGCTATGCCTTTTCTGCCAAGCAACCAGGAGAGGAAGGAAGATCCCAGAGCCTTTGCTTATGAATGTACTGTGTCTGCTAAGTGTGAATGCCCTGGTGCTTTGTGTTTGTATGAATGGGGGTTGCATGTGCTGGTCACAGGCCACGTGAGACACGTGGGGTGGGAATTATAGCTTTAAAAGATGAATTGGAAAAAAAAAATGAAACGATAAAGTGTGAATGGCATACATCTTCCCAGGGCGCCCCCTCTTCTCTATTACCCACCACCACGATGAGTTGCAACCGTTTTTATTAAAATTAATTCCTGGCTTTGCAAATATCAATAGATCGATATCTGCACTGTGTTCCACCCTTCACCAGGACCACACTGCTAAAAGCAGAGAGCTGCAACACAAAAGATACCGCAGTCAGCTCAAGCAAGGGGTTATTTTTAGATCAGAAAAAAAGAGGAAAGAAAAAAAAGCAGTTCTGGGTTTTTGCAATCTAATTTGGTCCCTTTTCTTAAGGGGAAAAAAAATCCCATCAATGGCATTTTCCATACAATCTGATTTCTATTTGGCTCCTAGAAAAAGAAGAAGAGATCTGGGGCTGAAAATTCTGGAGTTTTATGGCTGATTCCAGCTAGTAGCCTTTCTTCACCAGGCTCCAACTGAATTAATTTGATACTATTTTTGAAAGTCAGTGTTTCTAAGGGAGACCTAATGACGCACTGACGTCAATGCAGGTCAATAGCACACACTGCTGGAACTGGGCGTGCTACACCGAGCCAGAGCTGGAGCCTTTTCAAACAGCCCCAACTCTGCAAATATCCCAGCTTTGCAGGGGGAAACAAGCCAGGGCTTGGTAGGCGTTGAGACCCCCCACCATTCTTCTCGAACACCCTCAAAATTGATGCATGTTTTCCTGATGCAAAAAAAAAAGAGGGGAAAGAAAATCCAAACATATAATCAGACGCACTGCAGTGCAAAAAAAAAAAAAAAAGAGAAAAAGAAAAAAAAATTAAAAAATCATACCTGTCAAAGGAACCGTATGTAATCCGCACACACACATCTACGCTCAGAATGCAATGCATATCATTAGGGTCTGTCTATATATAGCCCCCGAGTGTGTGTGCATCGGGACTTAGTCCCCAAACGTGGGTGATGAGTTCTTGCTCTGATCAGTTACTCAGGAGGTGCCTGAATGTGTGGGGGTGGGAGCGTGGGAGGGGGGCTGCCTCCTCTCTCTCCTCCGGCTCCCCCTCCTTTCTTCTCTCTCTCCCCCTCCCTCCTCGCTTACCTCGCCTCTCCTCTCCCTCTATCTCTCCCTCATTGCCTTTCTTTCTCTTCTTCTCCCTCTCTCCTCCAGTCTCCCCCACCCTCTTCCTTACTCTCCCCTCCCTCTCTCCTCTCCTTCTCTCCCCCTCCCTCTCTCTTCTCCCTCTCCCTCCAAGTCTGGCACTGAACGAGAACTGTTTTGCTTTGCTCCGGGAAGAGTGCAGACACAGAACGTGAAATCCCGAGCTTTTTTTTTTTTTTTTTTTTTTTTTTTGCGTGGTGCATTTAAAACGCTTCCTTATTTATATTACCCTCATTCCCTCACCTCTCCCACCCCCTCACCAGCCTTTCCAAATTTCCCTAGAAATCTCCATAAAGCGTGCGGAGGGGAAAACATTTGCACAAAAAGTGAAGCAGCTCGCCAAGGTAGGTTATACCATGCACCGTCTTGGGTTTGGCTTTTGCAAAGTTTATGATGTCAGTTACTGGATGTTTGGAGGAGTAGAGCTGTGTGACGGGCCATGATTACTGTCTGTTTCATTGAACCATTATGTTCCTACAAATCGACTGGACTTCTTGAGCAGGCTTTCCCGGGGTTGGGTGTGTGTGTGTGTGTGTGTGTGTGTGGTTTTTGCAGGAGGCATGCCAGTTGGAAGACAGTTCTGTGGTGTCAAACTGGGGTGGGGGGGGGGATGCTGTCTCCTCTCCCCCCACCCTGATGTCTTGGGGGGGGGCGGCATGCAGGAGGATTCTGTAGTGGGCAGTTTGTCCACTTTGTCAGATTTGGGGTTGATTCTCATTCACTAAGTGTCTTCATTCTTGTCATTATTTTGCACATGCAATTTTAGTTCAGAAAAGGCTTCATGAAGTCAGAGCAAAGTGGGGGAGAGTGGGGAGATGGAGTCAGGGCACAGTGGTGGTGACGGTAGTAGTAACATTTCTTGCCTAGAGAATTTAATCTCTCATCCCATTATTTGGAGGAATGCTGCGTCTTTAGTGGGGGCCGGCCAAATAATTTTTAAAAAAATCCTGAACAGCAGGTAAAATGAAATTAAAGAAAAACACCCCAAACCACCACATTTCTATGGCAAGAGCAAAAACTGCTACAGCTCACAACCACCTGTAGAGGGAAATCTCTGTGCAGGATTTCTTAGGGCCGGTTGTGTGGAGGAAAACCGCCGGAAAAAAGCGCCTGGCAAACTTTGCAGCCTGAAGCCCGGAGAGGATGAACTCCGCAGGGCGGAGGGTTAAACCGCGGGGGCGGCGGCGGCGGCGGCGGCGGCGGCTGGCGCGCGCAAGGGCCTCTCCCCGCCTGGGAAGCCGCGGCGCTGGCCTCCGGGCTCTGGGGGGCTGGTGCTGGGATGGGCCCAGCTTGGAGTGGAGAAGGTAAATAAACGGGCTTGCAGGGTGTGGGCGGTGGTGCTGCGGGGGTGTGGGGGGGGTGGCGTCCCGTGAGATGAGGGGGCGCGCCCTGCCCGGTGCCCTGTGCAGATGGGGGGTCAGAGGCCGGTGTCCCCCGCGGAGCCCTGGTTTCCCCGCGGCCGCACAAAGCAAGGTGGTGACCAACAAGTGTTTCTCTTGAGAAGATTAATTCTGACAGAGACTTCAAGGGGCTCTCTAATCGGGGTAAATCCACCGGGGCTTCATTGTGTCGTGGCAGAGAGCCCTTCTTTGTGAGGAGGGAGGGCTTGGGCAGGGGAAGTGGAGAGACGGAGGGGACTTTTTGCACATCGGTCGTTTGACCTTGGGGGGTGGGGGCAGAGTTCAGATCCCCCAGAGGGCTGGAAAGGCCAAATCGGACCCCTTCTCCCACTCCCACGTCTTTCGTCCTGAGCTTTAAGTTTAATGGGAAACATCCAGCGCCTGGTGTTGGTCAGACCTCGTCAATGGGAATTCCGTGTGTCTGAGAGCAGGGTTTTTTTTGGTGGTTTTTTTTTTAATCTCTGGAAGCAGGCAGCACTCTGAGCAGTAGTACTGTATTTTCCCTGCAAATGATCTTCTAGGAAAGCTGAATCACCTCCACTCTGATGAGCAGCCACTTCTGGGAGGCGGAGCACAGGTCTCTTCTGAGGGGCGTGGGGGCGGGGAGTCCCCCCACCACAGCCTTTAAATATAGACGTGGGGGTGCCACCTGAATGTCTGGTTAAAATGCACTGGGAAATACAGAAACAATGAAAGGCAATGATTCTTTGGTGGGCTGGTGGTGGTCAGGACCACCCAGCGGGGGGGGGGGGGGGGGGGGGGATGTGCTTCTAAAGAAGTGAGTGACTTTTTCCTCCTGGGGGTGCTGGCGGGCTCACCAGATTCCCATGAGAAGGGAATCTCCTTCAGCAGAGGGGATGGGACTGGGGAAGGTGGGCCTGGAAGTTAGAATCAGCAGTGCCCTTGCCACCTCTTGGCTCCAGAGCTAGCGGAAGCGATGGGGTAGGACGTGAGATCGGGACACGGACTAAGCCTGCCGTGGGGAAGCAGCAGCAGCTAAAGAGGCCGAGTAGATGGCCACCCCATGCTTCCGGACTCGCTGGTGCCGAGTCGAAGAGGTCAGCGGGCCTGACATCCGCTCTCCACGTCACTCACGGGCCTCGCTCATGAGACTGTCTCCTCGTTTTTCTGTCCAGTGGTGGAAGAGTCTTTCACAGCCTCGGAGGCGGTAGGGTTGCTTCTGTTACTCCTTTCGGAAGGAAGTCGAAAATCCTTCTGTTCTTTAAGTCAACAGGTGTTTGTCTTCTTGTGATATAAACGGAGAGGAGAGTGGTTACAGGAAAAACTGCTTCTGGAAATAGAGCCATGTGTCCCCCCACCAGCCCCCCAAACCCACCAGCCTAGCTCTCCGCCCTCAGCTGTGGTCTCTGGAGGACCGAGGTCCAGAAGGACCGTGTCCACCCCAGCCTTAAAGGTATTCTGTCAATCAGCCGGTCCTCGCACCCCCAACCCCGCCCCTGAGAGCCACGTAACACCGCCTCTCTTAGGTGATGAGGGGCCCAAGTCCACATCACATGCAAACACTTATGTGCAGCGTCAAGACCAACCACAGCGTGCACGCATGTGTGTGTTTGTGCACATGCAGAGTTCTCTCCACCTATGAGCTCACGGACAGCACACAAAAGAGCGGACTCTCTTCACCTCTGTCGCGTGTGAAGACGCCAACGGAGAAATAGCACTTCTGGTTTGGGGGTGGATCTGACGTCCCTGAGTATATGTGGTGAACCTGAATTTGCCTGGGGTTTCCTCATATTCATTCAGGAGTGTCAGTTCTACCTGCACTCGACGTTGGAGACCACTGTTACTGCGAACGGGTGCCCACCTGCTTAGGAGAAGAATCAAGTCCAAGTTTTCTGTTCATCGCCTTGAATTAGCCCTGGTGCTTTGCTTCTATTTCTCGTAAGAAAAATAAGGATAGGAGCAGGGCCAGCGACATAATTCATGAGGCCCAGTAAAAAAAATGTAAGGTCCCTCACTCAAAAACGCAGGAAAAAAGTGTTATTAAAGGTACTAAAATATAAAGCTTTTTTCCTTGAGTCTCTCTCTTGTCATGTTTTTTATTTGCTAGTTTCTTGTCATGCTAAATAAAAATAAACATTTTCATTAGCATGAATTTTACCATCTATATAGTGTGCAATGCTAGTTTTAAATGCAAATATAAGAGCATTTAATTCATTTGCAGAATCACTGAAATCACACAACTTGTATTTCATAGGTCATACCTTCATGTGTGTTTAGTTCTTACCAGAACACTGGACACGTTGAACAAAATGAACTCAACTGCTTTCATCTGACTTCTAATATGTGAATGTTCTACCAGCATCTCTGACTTCAGCTTAATGATGAGGAAGGAAGGACTGGAAGGAGAAGCAACTGTGGACTGCTCTAGTCTCTGCTTTCCTTCCATGCCATCCTTTTCCGCATAGGTGGTTGGCAAATAGAGGGAAGGAACACGAGTAAGAAATGATAAAGTAGGGGTCCTTGGTCACTGGTGTTCCATAGAACCCCGCTGCCTTATTTCTACGTTTAAGTAAGTTGTGGTTCCAGCAGCAGGACCTCTTGATGTTGTCCATGCCCCCCCCCCCCACTTCTCATAGACACACCTTTGACTTACTTTGCATCTCACTGGGCCCCCACTGGAATTCTGTGCTCTTGGGGGAACTGCAACATCATGGGGGCAGTGAGGAATGGTGAACACATGTATGGTACGTGCCTTCTCTACTCATGCATTCTCCATTGTCTCACAGCAGACTCTGCTTACAAAACACAAGTTCAAAGATACGATTATTAAGAATCTCAGGACAATGACCGCAGAGGATTAAACCAAGCACATGGCCCTTCTGAGCACAGGGCCATGTGTGTCTACACAAGTTGCACACCCACGAAGCCAGCCTAGGCAAGAAGTCACCCAGATCCTAGACTGAGAGCACTGTTGCTTATTTTCCCTCCTCAAGTGAAGAATCCATCTGCAGCAAAAACAACAACAAAAACTGCATTAGCCTCCATTTTTCCTCCACTGGGGTTTCCTCCTTCTCTAACCAAGTCTCACTCTACAAAAAGCCCACCACTTGCTGGTGAGGGTGTCACAGCTTTGAAGACAGAATTCATCTGTTGATAGCTCCCTAATCTGCTGAATCCTTGGGTTAGAGCCCAGGCCTTGGAAATGAAGCATCTATCCAAGTCCCACCCACCACTTTCGAGCTTGGCTCCATCAAGCAGATCTTCTGCCTGATATGTACTTAGGTTTCACCATCTACAATCAAATGAAAAAATACTTAGCTTGCTTCATGAGAAATTTTGCTATTATTTAGTACTTGATCAATTATTACTTACTTCCCCACTGCTCCAAAGTCTCCTCAGGGATCTCTTGGGCTAGTGTGACAGGTTCTCAGCACTGACTTTGGTAATACAGTCAACTGTTGTTGACATGGAAGAATTAAGAGTTCGAGGCTCAAAGGGTCAAGAGGAAGATAGACCTATAGTCCTGATGGACTCTAGAAACAAGGGAATTTTTCCTTCCTTCCATCATCAACTGCCTCCCTACTTCTTTACCTTGAAGGAGCAAAGCTAGAGGGCACCTCAGAAATCTGGGGTGGACTAGAATGGAAATAGAATAGCATTAGAAATGCATCCAGCAAAGAGAACAAAGACACTACTGACCCTCCATCATTGGATCGGGGACTTTGAGACTTGAGTTTTTCACCCTTAATCTGGTTTTTCTTTTTTCCTTGGTCCTTCAGGTGACAACAGCACCCTTTTGTGAAATATTTAGCTTGGACTTAGCTACTGAGAATATCTAGAGAAAAGAAGAAAAGGAATTACTCTGATTTATTCTTTTATATAACCTTGACTAGGAGGCTGCTGCAGCTACAGCCCAGCTTAGTGAACTGGAAGACCAGTCAATGAATAACTATTTATTGTTTGTGAAAGAGCCTAGCACAGTGCTTAACCTGTGGTGGGTGTGTAATAAATGCTAGCTGACTCTGATTATTGTGACAGTATGTTATAGTGAAAAAGCCATGGATTTGGCATCAAACCACATAGATTCAAGAAATTGAGTGGATGTATGATCTTGGACAAATTGTTTAGCTTCTTTGTGACCTGCTTACTTCACCTAAAAAGTGGGAGTGTGTGCCTGCTCAGTCGTGTTCAGCTGTCTGCAACCCCATGGACTCCAGCCCACCAGGCCCCTCTGTCCATGGAATTTTTCCAGGCAAGAATACTGGAGTGGGTTGCCATTTCCTTTTCCAGGGCATCTTTCCGACCCAGGGATGGAACCTGCATCTCCTCCATTGGCAGGTGGATTGTCTACCACTGCACCACCTGGGAAGCCCCCAAAGTGGGAGTGTTCACATTATAATGTCTAATGTATGGAGAATGAAAGGAGAAGTAGCTTACCTAAACATACTCTCTTCTACATACATGATACATGAATCTGCACATATGCGCGTGCACAGAAGAAGATGTTAATGTTTTTTTTTTAAACAGTGCCTTCCTCTCTGTCTCACCTCACTCAACTGTAGAGGTAGACATAGGGCTCTGCTTAGGCTAGACTCTCAGTGTCCTGAGTGTAACAGTAAATAGTTCAGGGTTTGCAGCCAAACAGACCTGGGTTCAAACATATCTTGGCACCTGAATTTCATTGATTATATGACTTTTCATAAGCTTTTTAAACTTTCTAACTTTTGGTTTCTTGATACTTCAGTTCAGTTCAGTCACTCAGTCATATCCAACTCTTTGTGACCCCATGGACTGCAGCATGCCAGGCTTCCCTGTCCATCACCGACTCCCAAAGCTTACTCAAACTCATGTCTATCGAGTCAGTGATGCCATCAAACCATTTCATCCTCTGTCGTCCCCTTCTCCTCCTGCCTTCAATCTTTCCCAGCATCAGGGTCTTTTCCTATGAGTCAGTTCTTCCCATCAGGTGGCCAAAGTATTGGCGTTTCAGCTTCAGCATCAGTCCTTCCAATGAACACCCAGGAGTGATCTCCTTTAGGATGGACTGGTTGGATCTCCTTGCAGTCCAAGGGACTCTCAAGAGTCTTCTCCAGCACCACAGTGCAAAAGCATCAATTCTTCAGTGCTCAGCTTTCTTTGTGGTCCAAATCTCATATCCATACATGACTACTGGAAAAACCATAGCTTTGACTAGATGGACCTTTGTTGGCAAAGTAACGTCTCTGCTTTTTAATATGCTGTCTTGGTTGGTCACGACTTTTCTTCCAAGGAGCAAGCATCTTTTAATTTCATGGTTGTATTCACCATCTACAGTGATTTTGGAGCCCAAGAAAATAAAGTCTCTCACTGTTTCTATTGTTCCCCATCTATTTGCCATGAAGTGATAGGACCGGATGAGAGGAATAATAGTATTCACCACAAATAGTTATTATAATTTATTGAGTTATTTGCAAAGGTTTTGGCACATGGCAAAGGATCTATTACTGTTATTTTTATTGTTGTCTTTATTATTATACCTCTGGCCACTGATGGGCCCACAGAAGCATCAGAAAAGTGACTTGGGAAGTATCTTCTCATGGCCCAGTGTGGGATGGCATCTCCATCATATGACTTTCTTTCCTGGCTAGATTCTTCCTGTTCTGAAGCTAGTGGAGTTGTTCTTAGACCTTTTCACATATATACTCAGGTCCTCCTCTTGAGAGATGCTGGTAAAATCTACTTTCCCTCTTCTTCCCCTAGTGAAAGTCAAAGGAACTATTCTCATTGACCCTGCCAAGCAAGGGACAGGCCTGGGATCTTCCCTGGACCTTTCCCTTCAGGTCAAAGCCCATAAACCCTTTTTTCCCAGCTCCCAGTCCTAAAAGTGGAGGTACCCAGGTAAGGAGAAAGGGTCCCAGTCAATACTTAGCACAAGTCTGGACCTCAAGAGTCTGGGTATAAGAAGATCATCTGCATTTAACTCAGGGGAGACTCACAAGTCTCTTCTTTTCCACTGGCCAGATATTCAGAGTTCTCCTTGGACATTGTGAGAGTCCCTCAGTGATTCCTTGGGGGCAAGTATGACCATCTACTCCTCATTCAGGTCTTGATTTTCAATGACCTCATTCTCTAATAGAAAACAGAAGAAAGTTATAAATTACCCAGTCCCCATGGCCTCATCAACATCGTGGAGGGTCTGGTAGGACATAAACTTTGTTTTTTAGTCACTCAATCACGTCTGACTCTTTGGGATCCCATGGACCGCAGCATGCTAGGCTTCCCCATCCTTCACTATCACCTGGAGTTTGCTCAAACTCATGTCCACTGAGTTGGTGATGCCATTCAACCATCTCATCCTCTGTTGTCCCCTTCTCCTCCTGCCTTCAATCTTTCCCAGCATCAGGGTCTTTTCCAATGAGTTGGCTCTTCACATCAGGTGGCCAAAGTATTGTAGCTTCAGCTTCAGTATCAGTCCTTCCAATGAATACTCAGGGTTGGTGTCCTTTAGGATTGACTGGTTTGATCTCCTTGCAGTCCAAGGGACTCTCAAGAGTCTTCTCCACACCACAGCTCAAAAGCATCAATTCTTTGGCACTCAGCCTTCTTTATGGTCCAACTCTCACATCCATACATGACTACTGGAAAAACCATATTCTAGGCTCAGCAGATTCAGAGATCTGGATCCTGCTTGCCACCATGGCACTCACAGTTCAAAAGGTGAAAGAGGCCTTTAGCAGACCACATTCTTCTCTCAGTAAGACTTACACCTACCTGAGTTCTTTTGAACTTATATAGCCCTTGCCTGACCAACAAGCCTATGGTGATAGGCTTCCTTTCCCTGTTGCAGACTTCTATGTCTTGTGTCCCACTATATCAGGAACACTTTCATCCATGAGTTTATATGAGCATGTCAGTGTGTGTGGATGTATCAGCTGAAAAGAAAAAAGCTCATCTGTTAAGATCCAGGTTTTAGTTCCAAGGACTTGGTAATGTTTGGGGACAAGGCCAGGTTTTTATGGGCAGTTCATACTCTTAGAAGCCCACAGGCTGACTATGTTTGGTTTGTCAGGTCCCAGATTTATAGGCCTTATCCAGACCACATCTTGGCTATTAGGAATGACCAAATCTGAGAAGGGAGTGGCTTTGTGGGGAGTGACTTCACCTACCCTCACTCTGGGGCAGCAGTTAGGATCCTAATTCACTACGAGGGTGATTTGCTTCTACTTAGTTTTCTGTCTTGAATTCACTTAGATTTAGGAAACAAAAATGGTTCAGAGAGGTGATGTAAGAGAAAAGGAAAGAGCAAATTAGCCACTATCCCTCCCTGAAAACGCTTCTTTGACCACTTCCACCAAGGCAAGAGAAGTTCTCCTGCCCTTCGTTAGCCTACGGATGTCTGAGCTCTCAGACTTTTATAAGCTAACCACCCCCACCACCTGTGCATCTGGTGATCTGGATATTTGCAGACAGAGATCAATGAGCTCATTCCCTAACTTGGCCTGTGAAGTGAAGTCGCTCAGTTGTGTCCGACTTGTTGCAACCCCGTAAACTGTAGCCTACCAGGCTCCTCCATCCATGGGATTTTCCAGGCAAGAATACTGGAGTGGGTTGCCATTTCCTTCTCCAGGGGATCTTCCGGACCCAGGGATCGAACCCGGGTCTCCCGCATTGTAGACAGAGGCTAATACCGTCTGAGCCACCAGGGAAATCAACCTGGCCTGTGAGCTGGCGTAAACTGACTCTCCGTCCAGGCTCTAGTTCCTGACACAAGTTAGAAAAACATCTCCCTCTCTTTTCTAGAAGGTGGGGTCTTGAGTACCAGTAGCCTCCCTCATCAGTAAGCACTGTACTCTCTTATCTGACCCCCTAGCCTTCAGACACCCCATGATCGGACAGCCTGACTGAACCAGGAGGCAGTCGGGTTCCCGTCCAGCCTCTGCTCCCCTAACCTCGTGGACTTTGTGATTCACTTGGCCTCTTTCGACCTCAACTCTAAAATGAAGGGTCAGAGTCCATGCATCCTGTAATTTATGCAATCTCATGACTGTCGCTCAGAGAAAGTTGAATAATTCTTGCCCTTTAGGAGTCACTCCAGTATTCTCGCCTGGAGAATCCCATGGACAGAGGAGCCTGGCAGGCTATGGTTCATGGGCTTGCAAAGAATTGGCCACGACTGAAGCAACTTAGCAGAGTGCCGGAGTTCCTAGGGTGTGTTAAAGCTACTGCTATCACAGTCTTCTTCTATGGCACTGTGTCGAGGGGTCAGGGGATCCCCAGGCCTCAGACAACAGGTTTCTATGGGCCCATTAGTCCCTGTGGTATCTGGTCTTCTGCACACTGTCCATGGCAAATACAACACCAGACTGAATATGGATCCCTTTTCATTTGAGACCTATACATGCCCAGACCGTCCCCCACTGACCCCACCGGAGATCCTCCCACGAAGAGGAGAGAATCTAGCACCCGGCTCAGAGCATAAGCCAAAGAGCCTGGATGAGAACCCTGCCTACTTAAATAGCCCTGAGACCTCGGACAAGTTCAGTCACCTCCCTCTTTTCTCATCTGTAAGACCGGAATAATACTGGTACCTGCCTCCTAGGGTTACTATGAGTAAATGGAGCTATGTGAAGTGTTTCTGGACACTGCCTGGTGTATAACAGGTGCTCGGTCAATTCTTAGTAGTATTATTAGTGTTTCCCCCATTCTTAAGGCATCTCTGTCCCTAATCCCCCATCCCTTTAGGTCCCTTGGAAGACTTGACTGCTAGGCATTTGAAGGCGATTTCAGGGAAAACATATATATTCTGTAACCAGTTTGGCCCCGGAAGGCTCCAAGCAGGATGCAAATGAAGCAAGTTGCAAGTTGCAGCCTGATGAAGGCTGGTCCCTGCTGAGGGCTTGGTGCCTCTTGTTTAAGTGAACTGGGCCCCAAATCCCTAATCAGAATGAACTCGTCCTGTGCATGAGCTCCAGATATAATCAAAACATTAGTAATTCTCCTGTTATTTACAATCCAGGCCAAAGTTTTCTTTTGATTTGTAACTGAACATATTTCAAACCAATTGGAACAAATTTGCTTATACTGGTGGCCCAGAACAGCAAGTTATTCCATGAGTCAAAACGTTATAGACGAGAACATGAGAAGACAAGTTAGGAGGGACCTGGAACAGACCTGAGCCTCCTTCCTGCGGCCAGTGGTTCTCAGGCTCTATAAGACAGTATCATTTTTTTTCTCTTATCATCAGAAACCCACCTTCTCACTGGACAGCTTCCCCCTGTTGACTTCAGGAGAAGAGGGTAATAGGAAGAGTCAAACTCAAGGGGTAATTGAAAGCAGGGCCTTTGTCATCCCGGATTAAAGAGAAGTGCCTCCTATGATGTTAGCTATACAGCCTCTGTTTTCCCTACCTGGTCCAAACCTCATTGTCAAAAGAGGCAATGCTGACCCTTAACCAAAGTTGGGCACGCAGAGCCCAGCAAAGTTACAACTCAGGGTAGGTGGAGTCATGACTTGAGAGCTGCTGATAAAATCCATTACCTACTCCTACCCCCGCTATAGATTATTCTTAATGGCAGGGCCCAAACAGTCTTTTCTTTTCTGGCATAAGGCTTAAATAATTCTACTCTTGAACTAGGTCTCCGGCTGTCAATCTTCCAGCTCATCCCCAATTCTAAAAATCGAATGAAATTTCCCAAGATGTAATGAGTCCTGTTTGTTCTCTGCAGCTTGGCCAGGTGTCGGATGGATTATCTTAGAGAGAGAAGAGGAAGGCAAAAGCTTCATCCTTGTGTAATTGTTTCCTCCCAAGACAGGGAGCACTTACTCCATGGAAATGAGGCAATACAATGAAAATGAACATCAGATGTATCCATTGGGCCTGAGGGGAACTTAACAAGGTGTGTCCCACTGCCCAGGCTGCCCTTACCCTTGGAAAAGTCCCCTGATGCTGAAGGGAACTGTTGTCTATTCTGGAGAATGCAGCTAGGGCTCAAAGAGGGGTTCACTGTATTTCAGAATACAGCCAAGACACTGAAACAGCTCTTCGGCTCAGGGCAGGTCATTTTGGGGCTCTCCAAGCCCCAGCTTTTCAACCTCAAAATGGACAGTGTAAAGGTACTGTTTCACTGCTGCTGAGTCACGTCAGTCATGTCCAACTCTGTGCGACCCCCTAGACGCCAGCCCACCAGGCTCCCATCCCTGGGATTCTCCAGGCAAGAATACTGGAGTGGGTTGCCATTTCCTTCTCCAATGCATGAAAGTGAAAAGAGAAAGTGAAGTCGCTCAGTCGTATCCGACTCTTCGCGACCCCATGCACTGTAGCCTACCAGGCTCCTCCGTCCATGGGATTTCCCAGGCAAGAGTACTGGAGTGGGGTGCCACTGCCTTCTCCGACTGTTTCACTAAGATGCTGCTAAGGGTTGAATGGAATAATGTATACATACCTCTTAGCACAGCACCTGAGGCTTGTCAATATTCAGTACATATCAGCTGTTGTTATTCTTGATCATGATCCAGCAGGTGGGAGAGGAACACTCAGATGTTCTTAAGCTTCCTGATGGCAAGCCTTCATCTTGTTCCGGGTTCCTCCTGAGCATTGTATCATCCTGTAAGTAGGTGAGGCGCACCGCCCCATGGGTACCCTTTCACAAAGCAGGCCACTGCTAATCAAAACCACACTGAGCAAATGCTAACTGTAAGAAAGACTGGCAAGATCTCCCGCCATCTCGTGGGGCTCCTACTATTACACTGATTAACTATGAGCCAGAAAGTCAGTGTGGGGAACAAACAAGGTTTGTCCCTTGATGATGGGCCTCCTGGTTGATCTGAAGGGTCTGAGCAGAGAAGGAACTATGGAAAAGCTTGTCTCAGAGGCTCCGCAGAGTCCATCTTGCTACCTCTCGGCAGCATTTTGGTCTTTCATCTGAGAAGGTGTTCATGTCCATCACTGAGTTCTCAGGTGCCTACATGTAAAGTCTCTTGAGAGTGAGCAAGGCCTGTTCCCTTCAGCCTGATGCTTAGCAGCATCCAGGCTCCATGACTGCCTTACAACAAGCTTTTAATAAGGGCTTTTGGGGCTTCCCAGGTGGCTCAGTGGTAGAGAACTGGCCTGCAGATGCTGGAGACACAGATTCGACCCCTGAGTTAGGAAGATCCTGCGGAGGAGGTGATGGCACCCTGCTCCAGCATCCTTGCCTAAGGAGTCCCATAGACAGAGAAGCATGGTGGGCTGCACAGTCCATGAAGATGCAGAGTTGGACATGACTGAGGGCATGAGCAATAAGGTCTTTTAGGGACTGTGATCTTTTAGATTTGATAGACCAAGTGCCTGAAGAACTATGGATGGAGGTTCACAACATTGTACCGGAGGCAGTGATCAAAACCATCCCCAAGAAAAAGAAAGGCAAAATGGTTGCCTGAGGAGGCCTTACCAATAGCTGAGCAAAGAAGACAAACCAAAGGTAAAGGAGAAAAGGAAAGATACATCCATCTGGATACATGTTTCCAAAGAATAGCAAGGAGAGTTTAAGAAAGGCTTCCTAAGTGAACAATGAAAACAATAGAATGAGAAAGACTAGAGATCTCTTCAAGAAAATTAGAGATACCAAGAGAAAATTTCATGCAAAGGTGGGCACATTAAAGAACAGAAACAGTATGGACCTAACATAAGCAGAAGATATGAAGAAGAGGTAGCAAGAAATGCAGAAAAACTACACTAAAAAGATCTTAATGACCCAGACAACCACGATGGTGTGATCACTCACCTAGAACCAGACATCCTAGAGTGCGAAGTCAAGTGAGCCTTAGGAAGCATCACTAGAAACAAAGCTAGTGGAGGTGATGGAATTCCAGCTGAGCTATTCAAATCCTAAAAGAGGATGCTGTGAAAGTGCTGCACTCAATATGCCAGCAAATTTGGAAAACTCAGCAGCAGCCACAGGACTAGAAAAGGTTACTTTTCATTCCAATCCCAAAGAAGGGCAATGGCATAGAATGTTCAAACTACTGCACAGTTGCACTCATTTCATATAGCTAGCAAAGTAATGCTCAAAATTCTCCAAGCTAGGCTTCAACAGTACGTAAACTGAGAACTTCCAGATGTTCAAACTAGATTTAGAAAAGGCAGAGGAACCAGATCAAATTGCCAACATCCATTGGATTATAGAAAAAACAAAAGAATTCCAGAAAAACATCTACTTCTGCTTCATTGACTATGCTGAAACCTTTGACGTGGGGATCACAACGAACTGTGGAAAATTCTTCAAGAGATGGGAATACCAGACCGCCTTACCTGCCTCCTGAGAAATCTGTATGCAGGTCAAGAAGCAATAGAACTGGACATGGAACAACGGACTGGTTCCAAATTGGGAAAGGAGTATGCCAAGGCCGTATATTGTCATCCTGCTTATTTAACTTATGTGCAGAATATATCATGCAAAATGTGGGGCTGGATGAAGCACAAGCTGGAATCAAGATTGCTGGGAGAAACATCAATAACCTCAGATATGCAGATGACACCACCCTTGTGGCAGAAAGCAAAGAGGAACTGAAGAGCCTCTTGATGAAAGTGAAAGAGGAGAGTGAAAAAGCTGCTTAAAACTCATTCAAAAAATGAAGATCATGGCATCTCGTCCCATCACTTCATGGCAAATAGATGGGAAAACAATGGAAACAGTGAGAGACTTTATTTTCCTGGGCTCCAAAATCACTGCAGATGGTGACTGCAGCCATGAAATTAAGACACTTGCTCCTTGGAAGAAAAGCTATGACAAAGCTAGACAGTATATTAAAAAGCAGAGACATTACTTTGCTGACAAAGGTCTGTATAGTCAAAGCTGTGGTTTTTTCCAGTAATTATTAATGGATATGAGAGTTGAACCATAAAGAAGGCTGAGCACCGAATAATTGATGCTTTTGAACTGTGGTGTTGGAGAAGACTCTTGAGAGTCTCTTGGACAGCAAGGCAGTCCAACCAGTCCATCCTAAAGGAGATCAATCCTGAATATTCATCGGAAGGACTGATAATGAAGCCGAAGCTCCAGTACTTTGGCCACCTGATGGGAAGAGCCGACTCATTGGAAAAGACCCTGATGCTGGGAAAGATTGAAGCCAGGAGGAGAAAATGAAATGGTTGGATGGCATCACCAACTCAATGGACATGAATTTGAGCAAGTTCTGGGAGACGGTGAAGGACAGGGATGCCGGGTGTGCTGCAGTCCATGGAGTCTCAAAAAGTTGGACACGACTGAGTGAGTGAACAACAATAAGGGACTGTGAATCTCAATCTTTGTAGGGAGAGGATGATTAGAAAACTAGAGAATATTCAAAATTCCACGGGCTGGAAAAGTGTTAGCTTCAAAAGTCTCAGCCCCACATCTCCTGGGATCAGCCCTAATAGGAACTTTCTATTTTGGGTAGCCCAGAGCCCAATCTTGGCATGGGACTCAAGTTGTTTCTAAAGTACAATAACCCCTCCCTGGCTACTCTGAAAACAGGACTGGGTCCAGGTCTTTTGATGAGGGCTCCAGTTTTCTCTAAGTAAAAGATTTCTGGTAGAGAAAAAGTCCCTGGCCTCTGGGCAGAGATTTGTTTTATAGAGAAATGAGGCAGACCAGGGACGTTTTACTCGAGAGCTCCCTCTACTGGCTCTTTGGTAGAAATTCCATAGCAGTCATTTTGCCCTGCCCTGTGGGTAGCAATTTGAGGCATCAGAGCTTCTTGGAGGTGCCTTGAACCAATGAGAAAATAAGATATCCTGAGCCACCAAGGAGGATGACATTCCAGAGGCTGGTTTCTTCTGCCTCCTTCATAATTTCATTTAACATTTACTGGGTGCCAACTCAGTGCTAAGCATCTTAGTTGCATGATCTCATTAAATACCACAATTGCGTGAGGCAGCCAAGACCGCGGGAAATGTAAATAACTTGCTGGCATCACCAGAGATTAGGAGACCCTCAGTGACATTCATGGTTCTTGGAATTTCCTGAGAAGCAAGGACCAAAGGACAATGTGAAACTGGAAGTGAAACTTGTTCTTATTACCTAATATGAATAGCTCATACCTGGTTCCAAGATTGTTCCATAAACTTCCTGGAGCTAGAGCATTTTGAGCCTGTTTTTTTTGAAAAAAGACTCAGTCCATAAGGCAATTACTTACATAGCAATGCTTGTCCAATCTGTGCTCTCTGAAGCTCAGGCAGAAAAAACAGGAACTGCCACAATGACTAAGAAGAATTTCCATGACAGAGGTGAGGCCTTTTTAAATTGTGGAGCATGTTCACACCTGTGTTTTTAAAAATAAAATCCTGTGAGGTAGGGCAGGTAGCAGTACACACATTTTCTAAGTTGGCAATTTAAGGTACTGAGTGCCGTGTTCTAGATTTCAATTAGGAGCAAATGGCAGAGTCAAGACCAGAATCTTCACTGGCAGCTCAAGTTCTGACTTTCTGGTTGGTGTTAGTTGAAACCAAGGTTCTCGATCAGGCTTTTTAACTGCAGGTAATGAAACCACCTCCTTGATTTACACACAGATCCTATCCTGAGTCACTCCTTTCCCTGTTTCAGGTTGGTTCATGATTGAGCTCCCTTGATACAGAGTCATTTGGGAATTGGGAAATACACAAGCCACTTACCTTTTTAAAGCTGGTCACTCACCAGCCCATATTTTCAAGGTATCTAGGTCCCTGGGAGAATCCCACATATTATTTCAACTTTCTTGTACCATGCAAAGGTGTAATCCTTTTCACTTCACACAGAACCTTAAAGCATTTTCCCACATTGATTCTTCCTTGACATTTGAGATACAGGTAAGTCATAGGATGGGGTTTCCCCAGTGGCTCAACAGGTAAAGAATCCACCTGCAGTGCAGGAGATGTGGATTCAGTCCCTGGGTTGGGGAGATCCCCCAGAGGAGGAAACAACCTACTTCAGTATTCTTGCCTGAAAAACCCCATGGACAGACTATATGCAGGCTATAGTCCAGTACTGGTGCACACACAAGTCATAGGATCCCCATTCCTCTATGGATTGAGTGATGCTTTCCAGTTTCACTTCTGTATCTCTAAATCTACACAGTGGGACAGCAGTCACACCAGATATTACCTATTTCCCCTACCCCTGTCTCAAGACCTCCGATTAGCTGCCCCATTCCAAGTAGACAGAGTGATGTCATAATGGGGTCAGAATGGTACCAGCTGATAATAACACAGCAGATGCAAGAGCAGGCTTGCCGCAGCATCTCCTGAACAATTGGGCTGTCGTCTTAACGGAGTGGTTGGGTTAAACATATTTGTCTATGATGTAACCTCCTGGCCCTCAGCTACCAGTGGAAGCAACTCTTTCTGGCTTGACCTGGTTGATATCACAAGCTGTACTTTGTCAGAAATGTGATTTCTTGATGAATAGTTGGTCCAGATCTACCAGTTCGGAGTTAACTCATATTTGGCCACCTGCTGGTAAGGCTGAGCATACCTTTACCTAACTGTAGCGGTGAGCATCTGGCCCTCGTGTCTCTGCTATGTTCAGAGAAACCAAAATGATACCGCTGAAGGAGAGGATGGGAGAACTTGGAACTGAGTGCTCACAGGGAGCTCTGAGTGATGGAATGTAGATTGCTGACACCCTTTCCCTTTCATTCTTGCTATTGTAGGAGCACCAGCGACCAAGAGGAGACCAGATGAGTTTTCAAAGCAGTCCTCAGACACCCAGGACACACCTCATCCTTTGCCTCGTGCTTTCCGCAATGTTGCTGCTCACATTCATCTTCCTATTAACCCTTGCCACCATCACCCCCTCTTGATCACCATCCTTCCTCCATTCACTGTCTACCCAGCTCTTTCTCTGAGGTGCCCCTCCCAGGAGCAGTGGCTTTGCTCTTTCTTTGGCAAGTTCCCCTCTGAGTTATATCCAGATGGCTGATAATAGTTTCCCTGTCTCCTCTCCCTGCCTCGTGCCAGAATCAGCCCAGTACTCAGCCCCCCAGGTCAGGAAAACCACGGCAAATCCTACCTCTTCCAAAATGAAGTTTCAAGACGCTCTGGCAGAGCAGTCTCACTCACTAAAGGTACCCCAGGTATCTGAGAGTGATGTAATTGAAATCAGATGGAGGCACCCTCAATCCGTTAATCCTAGTCATATAGAGTGAAAGACCTTACTTAGGGCGGATTGAGAATATGGGGGGTAACAAAGAAAGAGCCCCTGAATTGGACTGCCCCTGAATACAGGATGGAATCATCTTGATTTTTTTTTCTCCAATTAAATTTGCATTTCATTCTACCATATTGTGATGGCTTCACTCTAGACATTTTCATTTGAGATCCAAGGCTTTTCTTCATGGGTTTTGAGCCACAGGTTCCTGGATGGTGAGGTAAGTGACATTTGCCAGCACTGTCTAGGATGATTGGTAATGATCTCAGAAAGCCAGGGCTCGTGAGACAGGTCCTCCTGGTTAGGCTGTGAGATTTGTCACTTACTGGTTTCTTTTGACCTGAATGCCCCTTGGGGATTCCCCAGCCCTGACGCAAACATTGATCCAGCCTCACAATGTTAATCTAGACCACACATAAAACAGACCCCCTCCACCCTGCTACCGCCACCACCAGGATTAACCAAATCAGAATTTGTTGAGGTCAGAGTGCTCTCTCACAATCACTACAAAAAGTGTGGTTCTCAGAAAACCCACGATACTTAGAAAACATATTTTCTCTCCCCCCGTTTTATTTCCACTTCTAGGGGTAAGTTAAAACCATTTGCAGATGCCAGATTTTCACGAGTGAGATGAACTATCTCTTCTCATGAAAAGATTCAGACTCAGCTCGTTAACTCATAGCCTTGCCAATAAGTAAACAACAACAACAACAACAAAAAAGACAAAACTGGCCAATCCAGTGGATATGTTAGGCCTTTCTTCTACTGCTCCATGACCTGTATTTATTAGACTAGGACTTAAAGAGATGCAATGCCCATTTTTTACTGTTGGACTATCAGATATAGCAATCCAAGTCTCACAGAGCAGCAGCTAATTTCAAGACTGCTTTAATAGTGAAAGGATAAAAAGTTCAGCTAATTTGGATCCACTAGATCACCCCCACCCAATGAATTTGTGGTTGAGGTCTCTCTGCCCTCAGAGGTAGACAATTGTCCATCAACGACAAGGTCAAGGTCAAACTCACACAGCTATCTTGAAGCACCCCTCTTTTATTATTATGCTTTTCTCCCCATGATCCAAAGTTCTGATTCTTTTCTATGTAGCTTCTGCTAAACTAAAGCACGCTGGTGTCCTGAGTCCCACCCAACCCTACTGCTTCAGCCTCAGCCCCTAACATGTGCTTGCTCTGGCTTCCTTGTCTTTGCTTAGATCCTTACCATGAAGCCCACTCAAGACACTCCGGGGTGACCCTCTAGGTCCCGATTCTCCCAAATGTGCCTTTCATCTGGCAAGGCATAGGAAAGTCTATTATCTGGTTCTCCAGGCATTTCGAGTGGCATAGGGTGGGGAAGAAGGCATTTGAAAGAGATTGCTCCTTGATAATGAAGGTGTGCAAAGAGCAGATATTGTCTTAACTGTTCTGATATTGAACACTGTCATTGCTTTCAGGTGGATGGAGAGTTGAGACTTTTTTGAGTGCTGATGCCAACAAAAGGAAAGGGAGGGGGTGGAATTCTAGTTACTTTCCTTCAGTATGCAAGTGGTCCTTAAAAACGTCTCCCTTAAACCTCCAAATATGCTGGCTTCTAAGAAGTGTTTTCCAAGACTGAATGTACCTCTTGATCAGGGTAAGTGATGAAACGTGTACTTAACAGAGGAAGGGGATGGTGGCATAGCTTGTATTATGCATGCTGTGGCTCATCTCCCCCACCGTGCTAATGCTTGGCCTCTGAAGTTTTCAGAATCAGGAAAGGATCAGGGATTGGAGTTGCTAAAAGCATGAAGGAGGACTAGCCAACCCAAATGCAGATTTGCTGCTGTTCTCACCTTCAAAGAGCCTTCTAGGGAGACTGGACTGGGGAGTTCCTAACTCCTCCCTGGTACCCCCCACAGGACTTCCTTAATGGAGGGGGCAACATGGTTGGCTGTAGCAGCCTGAATGGACGGAAAGTTCACTGCATCTTCACTTCGCACTGGCTGGCTTCAGACAGATCCCTTGGGTTTTGGCTGAAGCTGAACCAGCTGGAACTTTCCGGTAGAAAGGTTTGGAGAGGGAGGTCTCTTCTCATAGGCAGATAGCCTTGTGGCGAGGGGGTGGGGGAGTGGTGGCATGCATACTGGCTCACGGGACTCTTAGGAGAAAAAAATCAATTTTATTGTTCAGGTCACTGCTGAAAAAGTCCCAGATATCTCTAATTCCTAATGATGGAACTAGAACTAGAACATAGAAAACTGGATATTGAAATCAAAGCAATATGATAGAGAGATGTGAGCATGAGTATGGGAACGGCACAAATATAAATATGATCAGATCCTTAGTTTTACAACTTCAAGCTCCAAGACTTTTGCACAAAAGTCTCTGCCTGCTCTCCATTTTCTTAGCTTTAAACTCTTTAGTCCATGGAATTTAGTGCAACTCTTTAGTTCACGGACTTCTCCAGGCCAGAATACTGGAGTGGGTAGCCGTTCCCTTCTCCAGGGGATCTTCCTGGAGAACCGGGGTCTCCTCCATTGCAGAAGGATGCTTTACCAGCTGAGCTACCAGGGAAACCCTTGAAAATAGAAAAAATAAGTAATATTTTGGGATTGATTTATGTTCAACCTAATGGGGTGGGCAACATCATTATAGTGATACCCATAAAATGGCCATAAGCATAAGATCGTTTATGTGCAAGCACCCAGCACAGTGTCTGGCACATAATAGGTTCTCAAAAACTATTGGTTTATTCTCCCCCTACCCTGGCCCTTATTTAGGCCAAAATAGTTCTGCTCCCTGATGGAGACATCTTTAGGCCAAGAGGAATCTCTTTCCTGGATATCTTCCCTGACAGACTCCCCTTGGTTGATTTCCTGAGCTGGATTTTTTTTTTCCCTCTTACAAACACGGTACTTTACCTACTGGCATTTTTCTTGGTGCTTGGAGAGCAGACAAGAGACACGGGCGGGACATTTCTGGGCTTCATTGACCCTGAAAGAGAGGAGACTCCATTCTTTTCAAGGGCTTCGTGACAGCAGCCTACCCCCCAGGCCCTCTGGGGCAGCATTAGGGGAAATGAGTCCTCTTCATGCTTGGGATGCCCAGGGATGGGTCGGCAGTGCAGAAGGCGGTTTTCATCTTGGACAGATTCCATGTCAGTCTATTAATTCTCTAGGTCCTTAGCTTGACTGCTCAGACAGGAATTGGGCACCACAGCCCTTAGCAAAGAATGGCAGGACAGCTTGGAAAGCCAAGGTCACCAGCTCCAGTCCAGGCATGTACCAAAGGATCTGACTGTTGATGCGTAGGGCAACCAAAAATGCTGTCTGTGAAGGGCTGACCTTCTGCAAATGTTTCTGCTGAGTTTCCTAGGTGCCCCCAGCCCCCAGTGTAACCTCTCAGTTTGATTAGAGTAGCAAGACAGAGAAGAGAGGCATTATCTTGTCGGGGGGTGGGGGCTGTGAGGAGAAGCAAAGATACTGAGCCCATCAGACTGCTGCAGGTAGTGTAATTGTGGTTGCTACACGCAGAAGTTCTCAGCATGTTTCTTCTATTTCCAACTCAGCCTTATTTGTTAAGGTTACATACAGGGTTTGCTGAAAGCTGTTAGGGGGCACCCAAAGTGATCTTGAATGAAGCTGCTTTGGCTTCAACATCAGATACAATAGCACCCAACCACCACAGAAAGCCTAGAAACAGAAAGCAGGTCACACTATTCCAAAGTGTCTCTTCTCTACGTAGTTCATGTAGTCTATTTAGAAATGGTGTGGTCACATGAGTTTATGCTGACACATAGCTCATCTCATATCTCTAACAACATACCTACTCTGTGCCTTTAAAAACATAGTCAGCCTAACACTCCCATTAATCCAGTAAGACTTCCTTGAGACACATGATGGGAACACTTTCTCTGTCCAATGGGCCACATCTAATGATCCCATGTGATAAGCCATCTTCAGTGCAAGAACCCAGGCGGACTCTGTCTCACTGATCCTTCTAGCTGCCCGCCTCCCCCACGGTAGCGGCATTCTCACATGCATACATACATGCATTCACGGAGCTAAAAATAAACAGCTGTTGATGGGCTGCCAGAGGGTGTCCTCCGTGCTGAGCAGGCGTCCTCTGCCTTCCTACAGTAGGCAAGGCTTAAGCCACAGACAGTAGTTGAGGGTCCAGGACAGGCTTAAGCTGAAACCAAAATCTCTGAGGCAAGTTACAAAGGCTCAGAGGGCCTGAAGAGGGAGATGAGAGGGTATTAAAGATCACACTGATTAAAGGTCAGTCCCATGACCTCTCGCTGTCTCTCGGGCCTTGTGCCCCCAATCCTAGTGGTAACCTACAGAAAATTGTTTATTGGCGAAAGGGAAATCACTGACAGGGAATGTTGATAATTAAAGTTGATAAAGGAGATGGACCAGGCATCAGGCATGATGTAAATAGCTTTCTGGTCCCCCACCCCCACTCCTCGGGGCAGAAGTTATATGAGCTGGATCTGGGATCGTGTGTAGATATGAGGAGGGTGATTTGTGTATGTAATTGTGTTCCGATCTTCCAATCCGCAAGAATTCTTGCCATCTCCATCACATCCCCAATCAATAAACCCTCTGTCATGCTGAGGTGTGGCATGTCTTCTGCTGAAAACCTCAGATTCAGAAACAACACACACTGAGACACACGCTCGCGTGCGCGTACACGCACGCTTTATCACCCTCATGACACAAGCTCCTTTCAAACTGGTTTAAAAATAGCACTAATCCATTCAGCTTATTTTTCAGGAGCATTATTTTAAGATGAAAAATAGAAGATACCCTGGTCTTTGAGAGGGAGAAAGGCTAAAGCCTTGCCTAGTCTTAAAAAGTCCTGATAATGTTGCTAGAGACTAAGCCTTTGCAGTCTTTGTTCCATTTTCTCCTCCTCCCATTCAACAAAAGTTGTTTATCGGCTAATACCCTGCCATCTGGGTATTTACAGAGGTGGGTTTCCTTTTCAGGTGGTGGTGCCAGGGCAAAGCTACAGCATCAAGCCCTTCCCTGTCCCTGGCCTCTCCATCGGCTCTCCGCTCCCCCCGCCCCCCTGCAGTGACTGGAGGCCGGTGGATTTGTGAATCAGCTTTCCCTTCCCCTACACAGGGGAGCCCCTAAACGCTGCTGGCCGTTTGCAAAAGACTGTGTGTATGTGTGTGTTTAATTGCAGGTTTATTTGTTCCTGCTCTGGGAGTCTGTCTGTCTGTAACTTGGATGACTGCTCTCTGAGAAGCTGTAGCTGGCTGATTCCGTGGGCGACCGAGCAGGATGCGTGGGCGCAGGAAACAGAAAAGGGAAAAGAAAGCGGGAGGGAGAGAAAGGGAACGCGCGCGAGAGAGCGGGAGCCTTAGAATCTGTTATTTGCGTCACTTGAGGAGCTGGGGCTATCTGCCCGACAAACAGACAGAATTAATCCGAGTTATAGCCAGAGCTGTCTCCGCTACAGCGGTCAGCTGCGAAAGGGCGGGGAAAGGACGCTCGCTCCGCGCTTGTGCCGAGCCGAGCTTGCACCCGGCGGCGCAGGGCGTTTGGGGAGGGGGGCTGTCCTGCTGGGCAAGCCCTCGGGGCCCCGCACGCCCGGTGCACACCTGGTTGCAGCCTTCTCTGCAGCTGCCCAGCCCAAGCCTAGGGTGGCGCCCGCCTCGGCCGCCTCGCTTGTTCAGTGGCTGCGCCGAACACAAAGCGTCGTCTCTGAGCAGAAGCCTCTTCTCGGCTGAACCAGACCCACCAAAGAGGAGAATCTGCACGTGACGTCAGTAGCTGATGACTGACGCAGGCTGGCAAAGGAGACTCAAGGCGGCTGCTCCGCGCTGCCTTCATGAGTCTATTTTCTCCAACCCCTTCGTAGTGAATTACTAGAACGCAAAACACACACACACACACATACACACACACACACACAGCGCCTTCAAAATATACATTTCCAAAGGCGGTGTGTTGCAAACACAGCGAGATTTTGCAAAGCATGGGTGGGAAACGTGGGAAGGGTATGGAGGGTTTTTTTTTTTTTTTTTTTTTCTTTTCCTTTCCTCATTTGGGAGTCTCCAGCGTGGACCGCATTAGACTCTAGAGCTTTTTTTGGAAGCTCCTCTGGGGATGGGGTCTAAGCACCCCACCCCACCCCCATTTCCCAAGCACGTCTGGTCAATGGGGACCTGCAGCTCTAAAAGAATACAACCACTCCAAAGCCTTCTGGTCGGGGAGACAGTGAGGAGCTTGCAACAGGCGGAGGCAGACGGGAGTTAATGGGAGGGAGGGAGAATATAAGCAATATTTGGGTGTTTTTCTGCTTTGAAAAAATCATCTGCAGTAATGTAAGTGAGTGTGGTGGTGCAGGGAAAAGTGGGGAGGGGGCGCTTAATGCACATCTAATGTTTTGGACGTAACGTTCCAGCGAAATGCCTTTGTGTGTGGAGGTTTTTTCAGTACTTGCTAAAAATAGCATCAGGGTTTGATCGTGTTCCAGAAATAGACCGAGGGCTGCACTGGGATAAAAAGCCAGCGCGGGTGGAAGAAAACCTGGACATCACCGCATTCCTCCCCCCCCCGCCCCAACTATGTCTGGAAATTAATTGTTGGATTTTTCCTTTCCTCTCTCCTGTCTCCCTCTCTCTCTCCACTTTCTCTTCCCACCCCGTGTTTCTCTTTCTCTCTCTTAAGGAGTTCCCGTTTGGGTAAGTAATATTATGTCATGTGCATGCCGCAGACTGTGAGTATGAACTGAGGCTTACTTTGTGCATGCCCTGGGGTTCTTTTTTGGCTGCTTTTTCACCCCTTTTCTAAAGAGAAGGGTGGTACTGAGTAGGGGGTGAGGGGTATAGCTGTGTGTGTACATAATGAATTTGGGGCTGCATGAAAAGGAACCGAAAGGGGGAATTCTTGCAGAGCCGGGAATCACCCTGACCAATCTCTGAATCAATAGCTGCAACTCTCTCTCTCTCTATGGGTCGGCGCTGTTGAGCCCGGTTCTCTCGACTGCCCCCCTCCGTTCCCCATTTTCTCTGTCTTAAAGGGTGTCCAGATACGACTTAATGGGCCATCTCTCTGCGAGATTAATGGAGACAATGCGATATAGATTAAAATTGCATGGTGGGGCTGGGAGGTAAAAGAAGGAAAAATCCGCGTTCCTTTGACAAACTTCCCTGCTCGCTCCGGTCCGGGAGCCGGAGGACCGCGACCCTGGCGGATCCCGGCTGGCCCAGGGCGCGGTAGCTGTCCATGGAAGGCAGGTGCTGAAAATTCCTTGGTCCTTGGCGAGTTCAGCTCCGAGCGCCAGGGGGCGGGGTTGGCGCCAGTTGCGGATAGCCCCGCCCTGAATGCAGAAGAGGGATATGGAGAGGAGAGGGTTAAGGATGTTCAAAGAGGATAGTCGTGACTTCGGTGAGAGCTTTGGGGAAAAGGAGGGGTGAGTGGGAAGGAAAGGGAAAAAATGTAAAGGAGGGGGTGCAAAGTGTTAGATTCGAGGATGAGCCAAGGCCCAGCGCTCCAGGAACCGCAAGCCGGTGGTTTACCGGCTTTCTCCGCAGAGGCCAGGCACTATCTGGGTCTCCATTCCCAGGCGCCCGCACCTTCCCGCCAGTGGGTTTGAAAGATTTCTCTCCAGTGATGGTCCCTTTCAAATAAGAGGCTATAGGATCGCTCTATTCAGACTCTCGTCGCTCCCACTTTATGCCCCCCACGTTCCCACATCCTGCAGTTCCCGGGAGGTGTGTAAGGATGTGTCTGTGCGTTATGGCATTTTCCTTACTATTCCCTTTCCTTAGCGTCCTAGTCATGGGAGCCCCAAATGAGTTGGTGGAATGAATGAATTAGAAGCCAAACCAAAGCACAAGAGTTGCTGGTGCGATGCGCAGAAAATCCAGGCTTGGGAACATCGCCCAGAGCCTTCAAGCCAAAAATGCCAAAGGGTTTCTGAAAACCGGCTCTGAAGGAAACTAAGGAGGGAGGGGGTTCTTCTCCAAGTTCCCAAATGTTATTGGGGAGACCATCAACTCCCTGGGGTTATGGGTTTGACCCAACGTGATATGCACTGCAATCAACTCCAGTTACTTTAGTTAAACCTGTAGCCAGACAGGTGAAGAGGGAGGAAGGTTATCAGAGGCCAGAGTGGGGGGGGGGGGGTGAGGAATAAACATCACTGGGGCATACAAAGACATCTTGCTGATTAACTCCTCAGGGAGAAATAATAAAAATGCATCCTCAAATTGGCCCACAAGGGTGGGCTGTACACAGTGGGGGGGGAGAGGTGAAGCTATCTTGTAGATCTGCAGTAAGCTTGTGTGCATGCAGGGATATTTTCTATACCTGTAATAATAATAAAGGAAAAAAAAAAAAAGGACGGTGAGGTAAGTATCTGTGAGGTCTGGCCTTCAACTGAAAGAGGAGAGCCCAGGTCCCCCATCCTAACCCACTAACAGCCTATGGCTTCAGTGACCTGACCACCCCCCCCACCCCAACTCAGGGCACTGGAGGCGTAGCCCTGGGGTGCGGGCCGGGGGTCGAGTTATTTTTACTTTAGAAGTAGTCTTATCTGGGAAGGTTCCCTGGCTGAGACAGTATTCGTCAACTCATAATAGTAACAAGGGCTGTTACTGATGTTGTGGAGAATAACACAAATAACTTCAACCCACACTTCGTCTTGACAATTTAGCTCAAACCAAAGCTGCTCGCAGCCTCCCAGCCCACCCCTCGGCCTCCTCGTCACTCACCCGGACCCACTCCTTCCCTTTCCCAAGCCTCGCCCCTCTCAGCCCCACAAGTTGCGTGGTTATGTTTACAAATTCTGCCACATTTGCAAAGGCAAGAGCTTGGGGGGGGGGGGGCGGCGCTAGGAGGGATGTCAGCGCAATAAAACATATGCAACACGTGGAGTGGTGGGAAGCGGGGTCATTACGGGGAAAGAGAGGACGCCCCATGTCCTCATTTTCCCCCCGGACCCCTCTCCTCATCGCTTGACACAATGCACAAGTTTACCCCCGAACTAGATCCTATTAAATAATTCAATGGTAGCGGTGTAATTTTGGTTGGAACCAGCACGGATTCCCAAGTCGTGACTGCAAAAAGTGAGTAATGCGCGCTGGCTGCGTCATGGCTCTAGTCACAGTTCATTCCGAACTGAGAAGGAATCGTGACTTCGCCTGGAGACGTCCCCTACAAGGGAGACGGCGCGCGGGGGGGGGGTGGGGGGACAAGCCGGGGGGGTAGGGAATGGAGGTGGGGGGGAAGACCTATCCAATGAAAACCGCTGCCAGGGGGACTTTTGAACTCCGCCGCTCGCTGTCTGGCTCTTCCCTCTCGGCCCGGTGCACCGCTCTCCACCTCCCCCCCACCCCCCTCCTGCCGGCGCGCTCGCCAGCGCGCTCGCTCGCTCGCTCTCCCGCGACCCGACGAGTCCTCAACAAGTTGGAGGAAGGCAGGAACGCAGGGGTTAAGCTCGGAGAGCCGCAATTACCAAGATCGTGACCCTCCCACACAGTACAGTAACTTATATACTTACCTGGAAGAGCCCGCTCCGCCGCCGGGCCAACACCCGTGGGGGGCGGGGAAGGGCGGGAGGGGAGCGGGCCGGTCGGAGAGGGGCGCCTCCAAGCTGGCTGCAGTGCGGACCGGACCGGCGCGCTCCAGGAACCTGGGGACCCAGGTAAGGAGAAGGGGTGACGGTGCACAGGTCGGCCGGCGGTCGGTCGGCTCAATGGTCGGCTGAGTAGAACTTTTTCTTTTATTTTTCTCCCACAGGGGGCCGCGCCGCCGCTGCGGCGGCCGCGGACTGTGGAGCCCCCTCTGGCGCGGCGGACGCGCCGACGCTCCGAGGGTGTGTGCGTGCGTCTGCCGGTCGCCGAGCCGAGGGGACGCCGTGGGAGGGTGGGAGGGTCGCGGAGCTGCCGGAGGGTGATGGATGGGCGGAGGGGGTGGGCCAACAGAGACTTGGAGACGGTCTAGCTGGATTTTCTCTGGGCAAGCTTAAGCCAGAGCGTGCGTGTGCGCCCGCGCCCGCCGGCACGTCGATTCCAGGGTGGCAAACAACAAATATGGCAACTTTTCCCCCCAAGTTCTGGCGATGTTTTGCAACACCCCACTTAGGCTGAATCTTTCCTCCCCCGGGGGGACTACCCTCGGGGAGGGAGGTGGTCTGAATGTTCCTTTGCCCAAATCCTTCTTGGACCGTGATGGGGCGAGGTGGGGGGGGGAGGGGAGGAAGACCAGACTGGGGAAGGGTGGCGCTGCCCTGGGGAGAAGGAGGGCAACCCCTCAAAGTTTGACTACGTTGGATGGCGGAGGGGGCCTAAAGGGAGAGAGGGAAGAGGGAAGGAGGGATAACGTAGGAAAGAGATCTCCCTCCTCCTTCCACCCTAGTCTCCCTTCCCCTCCCCTCTGCTTCCTCCAGCAGAGGGTGGAATCTCCCGACGTTGTGGGAGCCGGCGGAGAGGCGGTCGCCTCTTGTTCCCCTCAACATTCTGCAGAATGGGTAGGGAGTGCGGGGCGGGGGCTGGGAGAGGGGGCTGGCAGCAATGAAAGGGCGCCCGAGGCAAGTGGGACATTAGACACTGAACATCTAGACGGGCTTGGGGAGGGGGGGTACGGAAGGAGGGGCTTCACCCTGCCTATCGAGCTTCCAGAACTTTAACGGGGAGTGGGGTTCGAGCCATCCTCCTTTTTTTTTTTTTTTTTTTAAGAAATAGGCTGACTACTGTGCAGTTTGGGTATATTTTCTGTTTATCTTGGCCTGTCATTTTACGTCTGAATCTCCTGGCTTAGGTCCTGTTGGGAGAGGTCGCTCTCTTGAACCCTGGCCCAATATCTCACGCCCTCGCCTGGGCTGGAATGGGGCAGGGGGGCTTGGCCGGATTTTTTGCAACAACAATATTTTAACGTGTTCCAGTCTGGGTTTTGTTAAATAATTAGAAATGGAAATATTTTTTTCCTCCCTCCCCCTTCTGGAAAAAAAAAAAAAGGAAATGTGAGCTCTCTCCTGATTGGTGGGTGACGATTTTAGTCCTCACCAATGAGCTGGCGGCCTCGTCTGTATTTATTTAGTGCTCTGGGGGAGTTTTTCTCTTTACGCAGCGCCTGTAGTCACGGCTGGAACCTCTGCTGGGGGACTAGGAGGGACAAGAGGGGGTTCAGGGGGAATCCGAACTGTACCTGTTCAGAGATCCGCGACCTTGCAGCCGGGGCTGGCGGAACCCTGAGAGGGGAAAGAGGGTGACAGGACAGATAGGCGGGGAGGCTCAGGGTGCTGGGGTGCCGGAGAGGGGTGGAGGCTGGGCTCCGGGATCCCTGGTCCCCTCTCCGCTCTCCTCCTCTGGCCCTCTACACACCTCGCTCGAGGCAGTTGCGGGCTGAGTTGGGGGATCGCGGACGGTGTGGAGAAATGGAGGGATGGGGCGAGGGGTTCGAGGAGGGGCGAGAGTCGGGCGGGCGGCGCGCAGGGTGGGAAGGCTGAGCCGCGTTGGAGCGCGCTGGGGAGACCCAGCCTGCTCGGCTCCGGGGTTCGGAGACATCCTGGGCTGAAGGCGGCGGCGGCGGACTGAAGAAGCCAGCAGACTCTGCCCTTCGCGAATCTTTTTGCGGTCTGGGCTTGCTGTACATAACTCAATAGCCGGAAGCCCTTACCCCAAAAAGCATTCGCGGAGGGCGCACTCGTCGAGAAGACGGCAGCCACCAGCGATCGCCGAAGTCCGCACCTTCCCGAAACGGCTCAGTCCGAGCCTTTCCCAGCCCTCTCCCCGTTTTCCACGGAAGAATCAGTCCTTTCCCTCGCGTCCTTCCCGCGCTCCCTGAGGCTTTGGTCACCCGCCTGTCCTCCGCGCAGGTCCCCCACCCCCAACTTTTTAATCGACTTTGTATCACAGGGGGAATCGGAGCAGGCGGTGTGCGTAATGGTTTCGGAGAAGTGGGAAAAAGCTGAAATACAATAAAAGTTTACACAAGTTGTGTCTCCCCCACCACCACCACCAACCTCCACCCACACCCCGAATAAGCCCACTCACCCACTGCAAAAAAAAAAAAAAAAAAGGAATCTGGTCTTAGGGCCAAATCGGTACCTGGAATATGAATCAGTTTAGGACATTTTCTGGTCATTTTTGACCCATATGATCCAACTCTGCAATATAGGGGTGGGGAAGCCCTTGAGGGAGAGGCGGGAAGCCCTCAGCATCCCCTTTCCTAGTGGGGGACCCCGAGGTGAGGGGAGACGCGGTGAACTGGGCAGCTCCGAAAAAAAGGGAAAATACCCAGGCACCGCCCGCTCCCCGGAGTCCCTTCTTCCCCCAACACCTGCTTCCAACCTAATTTGAAGCGTTTTGCAGCCTCAGGTCCCCCCCATCTCGCCTTGCTCAAAACTAAGTGGCACAGAAAGGGATAAAACATGTGAAAACTGGGAAAACCCCCGCAGAGAAGGAGCATTTGGGAGATGTGGTTGCACCCGAGTCAGAAGCTCAGCAGTGGCAACAGCAGCGCAGTCCTGGCCTCTTTAGGTGCCCCGTCCTGGGGAGCGGAGCAGAGTTGCAGGGTTGGGGATCAGCTCTGGGTGCCCCCCTCCTCACCTCCCCTTCCACTGCTTGCAGTCGTGACCGCTTCGGTTACAAGTGGCAAAGATCAGGCCTTCACCATGCTCTGCGCCCCCCACGTCCTTCGTCAGCTAGAAACACTGCTAGACGCCCTTAGGGACTGAACCAGAAGGACACACAGACACACGGAGGCCCAGAGGGATGGACACGGCTAGAGGATGAGTCTAGGGATATGAGAGTCGAAGACCCGAGGGCTGCGAAGCTTCGCATTTTCCGGGAGGGCCTGAATTCCGCCCCCCCTGCACCCCAATCACCATTCTCCCAGCAAACTAAACGCCCACCGTCATTCCCTTCTCCCTGAGCCGAGCACCCAGAGTCTATCCTCTCCCGTAGGAGGAAAAAGGGCTCCAAAGTCCGAGAGTGCTGGACAGAGTCAATCTTTTCTAGCTCAGCCTGCGAGGAGGCACGGAAGGCGAGGACTCCCAACTCCAGGGATAAATCAGAGCCCCTCTCCCCAGATAAAGGAGATTTTCTCTCTCCGGTTGCGTTTTCTGAAAGAGTAAAAGGGTCCCTAAGATCTGCAAAGGAGATGGAGCCGAAGCAAAAGCTCTGGGGGATTTCCTCCCTGCCTCTCACCTGGGGCCGTCTGTGGAGCGATAGCTTCGCGGAGGGAAGACGCGCAAAAGCCAGGCTAGATTAAAAATAGCCTCACCCCGTGTCCCTTCAGCATCTCTTTTGTTTTTCTTTTTTTTTTTTTTTTGCTTCTTACCTTCCCCTTCTCTCCCCAGCCAGAAAGCCCTCCTCTCTCCAAAAGCCGGAACCTCCACCAGGTTTTGGAGAGAGGTGACCTGAGCGAAGTGAACTCTCACAAAAGCAGTAAAAGCCGCCCGAGTGAGGGCAGCTCGAGGTCCCCGCGCCCCTGGCCCCCCTCTGTCCTCCCACAGGCGAGGTGTGGGGCCGGGGCCCGGGAACCTCGAGCACCCGGCCGAAGCCGGCGTCGTGCGCGCCCGAGCGAGTCCTCGCCTCGCCTCGCCTCAGCCAGACAACTGTTGCTGCTGTGAAGAAGCTACTGCGGCACAGCTGCTGGGGCGGCCGACCTCACACCGGTCACGCACTGATCCGGGGCGGGGGGCTTGCGCAGAGGGGGGGTCTCATTCCGGGTGGGGCCAGAGGAAAGCACCCCCCTCCCCTTTCCCTTCGCCAGGAGTGAAAATTGGTGGCTTCTTGGACATCTTTCCTTCCCTCCTAAGGGCGGCTGCTTCACCCTGAGGCCAGTGGGAGCTGTCCCTCCGCTTTCTCCCCACTTTGTCTTTGCTGAGAAAGGAGGGCAAAGTGGGGGGAGGACCTCTTTGAACCCTCAAACTGCTAACGCACACACCTTTTGAAAAAAAAAAAAAAAAAGCCACGTCACCCAGTAAGCCAGGGGCCTGATGGAAACTTCCAGGCACTTGCATCTGATGCAAACTGTCGGGCGCCTACATTAGGGAGAAGGGGTAGCAGTTGGAGACCCTTTCTCACCCCAGTGTGCTTCCCCCTGGGGGTGGGAAGTGTCCAGGGAGTCCCCGGGGACGCTTGGTCCCGGGAGCCCATTAGCTAGCTTAGCTTTTGCCTAGGTCAGAAAATCCAGACCAGGCTGGTCTCCCGAGCAGAGGAAGGGGTGAAGACATCTCGGAGGCCCCTCTCTATCACCTGCCCCCTGGTGGCTGGGTCAGGCTGGGGGTTCCCCGCGCTCTCACCCTCAGGCCCAGTTTTGGTTGCTCTGTTCTTGCGCAGCTCCCCCCTTCCTCTCCTGCTCTATCCGTGGCTGGAGCCAAGTTTCCTCCCCTTGCCCAGCTCTTTTGCCCCTTCTGGCCTCTTTTCCAAGACCTGTGGTTGCTTTGAATCCCTTCCTTACCTGCCTTAGGCTGGAGGCAAAGGAAGGGACCGAGTCAATGAATTGAGCACACGTCTGCAGTCTCAGACCGGGGCCCTCTTCTCTGTCCCAGGACTTCTCAACCCAGGGGGCTGTGTGGGCATCTCTGAAAAGCTCTCCTCTTGCTTCAGCCCCTCTGCCTTGTAACTCTTGGCCCAGATGCACCCCTCTGCCCCTTTCCTTCCCTGTAGCCTCCCTACCCCCATGATTTCCTACAAAATGCCCCAGCCCCCAAACGTTCCCGTTCTCCTCCAGAGCCAGCAAAGTAACCTTGCCCATCCTTGGCCCTTTCAGGTGGTCAAACCTGCCCTGACCCCTGGAGGTCTGCGTGAGGGGTGGTCACTGAAGGAAGAGCTCTCAGAGGCCATAGGAGCTGAAGAGTCTGCACAGATGAGTTCTGGAGTCCCCGGTAAGTGCAGAGATACCCCAGCCCGTGGCCCCTTGGCCTGGGCAGTGTGTGTACACTCCCCACTTGGCGACGAGACACAGGGAAGCCAGAGATCCAGTGCTTGGGGATGGTCCTCAATGGCTTAGCATTTGGCAAAGAGAAGCATCCAGCATACAGGTGATTGGGGAGGGGCACAGTACCCCAGGAAGCAGCCCCCTTTCCTGTCTTATCCCCTAGCAGGACCTGGACCTGGGTGTTTGGAAGCTCCCAAGCCTTCAGGACTCAGGGGTGCAGGGCTTCTTCAGTGGGGCCCAGAGGTGCCCCTCTGCCCCCATGTCCTGGGCTATGTCAGGCCTCTTAGGGGCCCAGGAGAGTCATGGAGTTGAAGGGAGATTTACTGCTCAGCTTAGTTTTTCTGAGGAAGCCAGCACTTTGAGTTCTGTCTACTTAACTGGGGTTCATCATAGGAAAGATAGGAAGATTTTTAGGTTATTGATTTTTTTTTTGAGGGGTAAGGCATTAAACTCTAAACACATTTACTTTTACTATTAACCAGCAAAATCCTTTGCTACAGAGCTTTTGTTTAGCTGCTTTGCTCAGCTTCAGAGTCATACTGTGATTTGCATTGGGGAATACAGTTCAAAGCTAGGCAGAGAATTTTGAAACTCCAGGGCTGCTAGATTTGTGAGATGGGGAGGAACCGAGCGCCCTAACTTATCCTTGGCTGTTATGTGAGCAAAATGTAGGAAGCTGCCAGAAATTCTAGAGGAAACTTGAGGCTCATGGTAGAACAGAAGCACAGTCCATGGAAGACCTTCGGATCATTACACAACAGACCTATTTACTGAATTAATTAAATGACCGCTACATAGATTTTGTGAAATGCTTACTTTTGAGAATGGAACTTTAACAATAAGTTGATTGACTAGAAACCTCTATAATCCCACCTTGTAAAGTGAGAGCAAGATCTTCAAATCACTGGCTGAACCTAACTTCTCTTAAATTCCCCTTTTGAATATAAGTTTTCAGCATCTGTCTTAGAGCAACAGGGCTGTAGTTCATTCCAAGAGGTTAACATCTCCCCCTTCTCCCCCTTTAATTGATATTTCAGTTGCCTTGTAGAAACATCTAAGAAAATAATAGAGGGGGTAAGATTTTCTTGCCTGAAGGGTAACCTCTTCTAAAAACATCTGTTGATGGGTTAAATCTCAAACTTAAATGTAATACGTAGCATGTGAAAGCTAGAAAGAGCTATAGATATACAGACCAATACCTTTATTTTATAAATCAAGAAACAGGGGCTCGGAGAGATTAAGTGATTTTACCAAGGTCACACAGCTGGGGCTCTAACCCAGGTTGTTTACTGTCTACTCTGGATTCTTCCAGCTTCACTCAGTAATTCTTAACACTACTAAATAATACAGACAATCCATAAACACAAATTGTAACAGATTTCCTTCCAAAATGGCTTGCATTTAGGATGCCAGGGTTCAAAGGAGAGTTTACCTAAAGGTTCGTCTGCTAGCAGTTAGCGTTCTGGGGGCATCACTAGGTAAGGCAAGGCTCTCCTCTCTTGCTTCTGACACAGCCTAGACCTCAGTGCCTCCACGTGGGCCTTGATCCGCTAAGGAAGTCATCAGCACAAGGAATTTGCTGTGTCATGGAATCCGAGTACTGGTCTCTTCCAGAGTCTCTCTCAGCCTGAAGCAGTTCCATAAGGCCTAGGCCTCTCTCTCCCTTATTTCTTTCCTCTGGTCGGCAGCTTGAATCTTATCCTTCTTGCCTATGGGGCTTGACTGGGAGCTATTAGGAGGGTAGTAAGGGCCAATTGACTTCTCCCAGGATTTCTTAATTACTTGACAAGCAAGGAAGGTCCACGAAAGCAGCTTTCAGACCAAGCAGGGATTCGTTTGATCCTTGTCCCTCGGATATCTTTTAGAGTGCTGCGGGTCACCTGCTCCTAGGACACTGGCTTGGTCTGGTCAGTTTTAAGATTTACCGCCAACGCCTGGATCTAACCCAGCTTTGCATATTTCCATCAGTGACAGCCATTTTGATGCCATTATGAATCATGTCTTCAGCACATAGGAAGAGTAGCCGTGCTGTGTGTGCTATGACCAATAAATTATTGTGACGGCCTTTTCTCATAGACTCTCCCTGCTGCTTGCTTCCTCACTTCTCTTTCCGGATGTGCTGTTACTGGCAACTTCTAACTAGGAAATAAGATGCATTTCTCAACTTAAAAAGAAACAGATTGGAAGGAAGAAAAATGAAATGGAGTGCAAAATACAGTTAGGTTAAAAAACAAAACAAGGAGATTGGCAAACAGTGGAAGGCATTAAAAGAGCTAGTTCTATCTGGTCCTGACTACTTAGGTTCATGACCCTGGAAAAGCTATTGTCTTCTTCCTAGGCTTCTGATCCTCCATCTATAAAGTTAGGGCTCAGATCCCTCTTGTTCATTCATTCGTTCAACACATGTTGAATGTTTATAGAGTCCTTACTATATATCAGGCCTTATTCTAGGCATTGGGGATATAAATAAATTATTCTCCCTTTGATAACCTAATGAAGTTACGCAGCTTCTTCCCAGAAAAACAAAACAACAAAAGGAAATAGAAAAAAGAGAAACACAGATATTTTACATAAAATTTCAAGGAGCTCATGACTTCCCTAGGCTTCACTGGGCCCTAATTAAACATATTTCATCTAGTTAGTCTCGAAGTCCTATATCTTACAAAATTAAGGTTTGCAGCTTAGGTTGCATCATCAAATCTTGATTTGTAGCTGTTCTTTTCTTTTTTTTTCCTTACCTAGCAGCTCTGTGTTGTGTTTTTAATCATGGTTTTTGGCCTCCCTTTTGTTGTAGAATAAATATTTGGAATTAGGTAATACTGCAAAAGGCTAGAGTAAATGCTGAACATAAAATCAGTAACTGAAAGGCAAAGCAGGCATGGAGGTGAGGGACAGAAGCAGATGAGAAGTTTTAATGGCCAAATCTAGCCCAGTCCTGCAGAATTTTGAAGTGACAATCCATCTTTCAGGCTAAATGTTCTTGGCAAAGTCTGGTGATTTGGAGGAGGGAACAGAGGTTGGTGTTGAAGCTGGACAGTGTAATGTCTCAACATCAGGGCTCATAGCAAAGATGGATTTTCTCTGGCGCTTTTGACCACCAGGGAAAATTAGAGATAGGCAGGAGAGGGATTCCTTGAGAAGGACAGGAACAGTCCATTTGTTGGATTATTATGTTGGTAGACTGGCCCTGTTGGGATGACCCTGTTGGGTTGATAGGTTGCTTTTATATAGCATAGCTGGGGGCTTTATGGCAGGCAGTGCTGCTGAGATCTTCAGTAAAGGAGAAGTTGGAAGTCTTTAAGACTCAGAGTGGACATGGAGAGGTCAGCGTGCAAAGGTCCCCCACTCCAAGTCTTCCAAAGCCTCTTTCTCCCCTGCTGTTAACTCCCTCAGAATTCTTCCTTGCAATGAGGAAGGCCTGGCTTTTTTCATTTAGGGTGAAGGATGTTTATGGACTTTAGTGTGATCAGCTACTGATGCAAGCTTTACGTTCAGGGTGAGCGGGATGCTCTTACTCAGCGCTCCCAGTGAAAGGCACTGCTGGGACATGACCTTGGAAGTGGAAGGTCTGGATTAAGATCTGACTTTGTAAAGACTTCAGGTAGATTGTGGGAGGATCTGGTGAAGTGTGTGAGTTTCTACTTAAGCAAGAAAGTAACAGATCGCTGCTGCTGAGGCTAAAGAATAGAAACATCCACCTAAAAGCAAATCAGTCCTTCTCATTTGCTCAATTTCCTTATCTGTAAAATGGGAATAACAATAACAACCCTAAGGTTCTGGTGAGGACTCAATCAGATTATGCATGTAAAGAGCTTCACTCAGCTCTCAATAAATGTTAATTGTTGTTATTATTATGTTTTTTCCCCCTGCCTGACACATATAGCAATGGCATACAAGGCTTATATCATGGAATCTGCAGTCATAGAACCAGAGCTATTCCCTGAGTAACAGATAAAAGATAATCTTTTCTGAAAGCATCTGTCCATTTGCTCCGTAGCCTGCCAGTGCCCAGGATTACCCAACTGGGAGTAAATCAGAAGGGCTGATAGGAAAATCTTTTTCTCTACTTGATGCATCCCTACCCAAAGATTATCTCTTTGTTGTTTCATTCCCCTTTAATTCCTTGCTTTCAAGTTCGTTTTAAAAATCTATTGAATTTAATCACAATATTTTTGCAAATCATTCCCTTTTTCACTTTTTAAACTTTTTTTTGATCAGAGCGGGAAAAAAATGATTCACCCAGAATACTTACCATTCACCTTTTACGTTCGGCTTATATCCAGTCCTAAGTTTTCAGTTTAGGTGATTCCCACCAAGGAAAGAGTAAAGGAACAATAGAAGGGCAAGAACGGATAACACTATTTGCTATCATCAAAGATGCTTTCTCTTTCCTTTTCACATATATTTTCTCTTCGTTCCTTCCTTCCTCCAGCTTCACTTTTCACTGTCTTATAAATCTTTTTGTCTTCTCTTATCATCCCTCCCCACCTCAAAAAAAATCTTTGCTCTCTAGTCTTTGATTCACTTAACTTGTTCTATCAAGCATTTCTTTCAGGTCTTAGTTGAAAGTTGCAGGGTGATGACAGGAAGCATCTGATGAGGTCCTTACATTTTCTGGGGAACACTAGAAGAAAAGGGCTACTCTTTGCACCCCGGAACCTATAAAGCCCATCTGAAGCCATTTCAAAAGGTGTTTTTGCCTATGTTTACTGTTTATGTATTTTATTTAATTATCTTAGAAACAGGAGCCTTCTCCACAGGCCTTTCTGCATTTCCCCCACAGCCTACCCATCAACTCTACTCAAAGACTTTTCTCCTTTTTTTAAAAAACCATACTAAAAAGCTCAGGGACATGTCAAACATAAACTGCACAGTAGTCCTTGCTATCTCTTCTTTGCAGCCTTTCAAGGGGCGGCTAAAAGCAGCATAATTTGAGGAAGCAGTACAACCTCTTGGTCCAAGGCCACGGGCTTTGAGGCCAGTGAGATCTCGGTTTACTGGTCAGTTCTGTTCTTTTCAGCTGCGTGCACTGAAGCAAGTTATCTCTCTGACTCAGTTTCTTCATCTGTAAAATGGGGATATTCAAATGCCTATTTCGTAAGGTTGTTGGGGAGATGAAATATCAGTTAACAGACAATCTGGTACTTCAGGTGTGTAGTATGTCCTCAACCAATACTCACTGCTAGTGTTAAGACAGGTGCCTGCAGACCCAGGGTCTAGATAGTCCTGGACTGGTTCAAAGAGTTGAAATAGGAATAGGAAGCAGGTAACACCACCAGGAGTTGTGAGGTGGGAGATGAGTCTAAAGTCAAGGAGTGCTGGGATCATCCTGAGATTTTTCCAGAGGTTGTGAATTGGGCTGGGAACTGGTCTGGAGCTGAACAAACAGTAATAGCCTCTCAGGACAGCTGTCATTCAAACTGCAATGATTTATGCCACATTGACCTTTTAATATCTCCACAGGCAAATCAGACTGACTTTGTAAAAAATTATGATCCCCAAGGTTGACCCTTCTTTAAAGCCCAGATCTTAAGTTGGTAGGAAAAAAAATCAACTAAAAAAATAATTTCACTGTTTCACAGTGGAGTTAAGTGATTTTTTTTTTTTTTTTTAATTAAGGGGTCTCTTTTACGCTTTGAGTTTGTGTCAAGAATACTTGATCAGAGATAAGGAAAAGAGCAGAAAACCCCCTTGCCGGAGATGGGTGTGGTATGAACCAAAATCAAATTGTCTGAGAAGTTCTGCAATTCTTAGCTGATAAAGGGGCAGTAAGTAAACTGGCAGCCTGTACATTGATTTTGAAAAGGAAGGGTGAATTAGATATAGCCCTCCAAACTTTATCCTCTATACTTCTACCACCTCTGAACCTCAGCATCACCTTTAATGAAATGATATTTGAGTAAAAGAGGAAAATTGTTTCCCCTTAGCAAATATCCTTATGCCTCTCTTTTTAAATTTTAAGTTATATGTAGCTAATGGAGCACAGAAGTAATCATTTATAATAAAAATTTTTAAAGAAAGAAAAAAAATTTATTGATAGCTTCCTGAATTAAAATTTGCTCATTAAAATCCTAAGGAATTAAAATTAAAATATTAAGAAAATATTTTAGGCTGTAACACTAATTTAGTATTTTCATATATTTACAGACTTATGAAATCCTCCAGTTCATAGCTATTTCCCCCTCAAACTTGCCCTCCAGGGAGCTGGTCCAGAAAAAAAAATTGTTTCAGGTAGTTTTACATAAGAATTACTTGCATTTAAATATGAAACAGTCATGAAAACACTGCTATCTCTTCAAATAATAAACAAATGGTATTTTAAAAATATAAGCTTATTACTTTGTTGAGGATTAGCTATTAGCTTTAGAATTTTTTTTAAAGTCATGCTTTAGAATTCTGAGAGAAAGAAAAATATTTTTTTCAAGGAAGGGGAACCTTTAAAGATAAACTGTAAAATATTTTTAATCTTATGATGAAAAATCTTGCTTCTCAGTGAGCTACCTTTCAGCTTCTCTGAGATTTTAACATGAAATTTTGTTTCTTTTATTTGCATAATATTAAAGATAGTTTATCACAGTACAGGTCATTATTTAACCAAAGCTCAAATATCTAAGAAGATATTTTATTTATGATTATAAAGCATTAATTTTTCATGTGGCACAAAGGAAATATAATTTCCACAGAGTGATGTGTGATATTCATTAATATGCTTATTTTAGAGAGGAGTGGCACTTTCTTCTACTATTCATAAATTTATTCCTTAATTTAAAAATAAAATGTTTTTTTAATCTTTTTTAGTTAGAAATAGAATTTTCAGTCAAAATGTTTTCCCAGATATAATTTTAAACTGACCACACTTTTTTTTTACTAACATATTTAGGAGTTTATGTTTTAGCACTAGATTGATTTCATCTTTAATTTTTTTTCTGTATATGCTCACAGATTATAAAATGTATAGATTTTAATATAATACATCAAAATAGGTTGTTTTATTTCTAATGTTTATGCTTCTAGAAGGATTATATATGGCACTAAATAGGGATTATATATTTATTGCTGTGTTTTTGGCAAAAATATTTTTTATTTTTTTAAAATGTAATAAGGCTTTGTAATAAAGTAGTAGATCCTAAAAGTTGCTTGAGGAATCATATTATAGAATTAAATAAAGTTTATAGAAATTTCCCAAAAGGATTGCAATTTAAAAAGCCAAAAATCCTCCCCCAAAGTATAAAAACCTAGGTCATAGAATTGCTCCAAATTAAATTTCTTTTCAAAAATTTCACAGATCTTTCATTGTCTCTCATACCTTTTACCACAATCACCAACCTGTTGCAAATGTACTAAATCTGCCATAGAGAAGACATGACGTGATTAAAATGATGAAATTCCTCATGTAGTCGCTGGCCTCTTCTCTCTGCCATTTTCTTGGGCAGACAAGCCCAACCTCAGAAACAATTTCTCCATATACACAAATCTTTTCCCATTTTTCCTGTTGTCTGTTAATATGCAGTCCTACAGAGGAAAATACAGCTTCTAGAGCTATCTTTTTTTTTTTTTTTTTTTAATAGAGGTTCTTTGATAGTCAGGAAGGTGATGCCTGTTAATTCTTCTTTCTTTTCAAGGGGGTCAGAATTATGTTTTTGATGTCATGCACTCATTGGAGGTTAATTAACATTTACTAATGTAGGGGAAGGAGTCTGTGATCTTAAAAAGATCCCCAAAGAATGAGGTGAAAATCTGTCACTAGTTTAGGAATTGATTCAGAGAGGAGAGAGTAAAGAGAGATACAGGGACCTTATCCCAATGTCTTAGATCAAGGGCACCATCAAAACCCTGAAACTGTATGCTCGACATCAGTCTACATGTTGTTAGTTTCATTATGGCGTGTTTTGTTTTGTTTGTTTTTTTGTCTGTTGCGCACGTGCACGGTCTCACATATACATATATATGTTCTCACCAGCAGAGACGGTAGCTCATCTTTCTTACCCACAAAGTAGAACTTAACCACTTGTATCTGAAGGTAACCTAATGTTTGAACCATAGTCTCATGCTGGCTTAGACTGACTGATATACTGGAAGATATGAATTCCTCTAAATTTCATTTAAAATTAAAGTAGAGTCTGCACATGAATAAACTAAATATTGACATTATTTTTGACATAAGGTAGTCTTTTCATTAAATGTAAGTTGCCCTCAACTCTGAATTAAACCTTAGAGGTCTTTTGTGTCCTTAAAAAGACTGATGGAACTGTGTCTGACAATGCTAAATAAAAATGTCTTTAAATAAATAAAATTTTAATCTTCAATCCTGAATACAGGGAAATTCCAGCAATGATGTAGGAAAGACACTGCTTTGAATGATTTAACATTAGTATAATGTACCCCCCAAAATTACAATTGTCAAATTTTTAAATCCTGTGACAGGAGAAGAAATGCTGATTTTATTTTCTCTTTGTAAACTACCTTGAGATCCTTAGAAGGAAAACAGAAGATAATATAATTATAATCTTCAGTGTTGCTGTAACCATCATTATTTACTGATAATTTTGTTATTAAAAAATATTGTTCATAGGCAAAAAAGTAAATAGTATGAATAGCAGAATAAAAGAAAAAGTAAAACATGAAAAAGGAAAGAGAAAACCTGACCATAGGAAATTAAGTGTAGAGGACTAGTTGAGGTAGGTTTAAACACATAGTATAAATGTCAAATGAAATTCTTCCCTATTCCCCTTTCTTTCTTCAGGAATGCACATACATAAACCCAAAATTTATACACAAGAAGCAGTTTTTCAATTGATTTGTACAAGCTTATTTAAAAACTTCACTGCTATTAAATTTGCCATCATATTTGGTAAATTTAGAAATCAGTGTTTTCTGAAAGAAATTTTTTTTTTTTCCATAGTATAAACAGATTGAAAGGAGAAACGGTCCATTCATCCTTCACCCTGATAATTGGATTAAGGGCTATCTGAGTCATAAAGATAGTTAACTTTTTAAAATCTTAATTACTCCATAATGACATAATTCTTCAAAAAGTAGCAATTACTTCTAAATATCCTGAATAAAAAAAGAAAAATTTGGAGGAGGATTTTCTTTCAGAAAAAAAAAGGCTAGCAAACTCTACAAAAACAAACAAAAAGTTTGAATCTATTTTATTAATATATTGAAAGTATAGATTTGGAGGGAAATGTTCTTTTGGGGGAATCTTCAGCAAAGAAAAAAATACATATTTGATTTTAGGAAAGGCATTGCAGTGAGAAAAATATTTTTAAAAGGATATATATTAAAATATATGATGAAACTGAGTCTTAAAAATAGTCTTTTGAAGTTTTGGCTCAAAATTTTAACTGATTTTCTTTTCTTCCTTTTTGAAAAATTTTTTAAAAATTGTGTTGATTGAGCAATACTGATCTGAAAACCATCCCCCTCCTTGTAGACTGGCTTATTTTGGCCTATAAGAGCTAATGGCTGTACTTAACTGAAGATCCCTGTTTTAAAAGAGCCCTTCTGCTGCTTCTGTGTTTGCATTTAAAATATGTTTACCCTGTGAAGTACATTAGTCACTTTTCTTTTCCCTTTTTTTTTTTGATGTTTTCTTTTCTCCAGAATTTTACATGATGTTGCTCCCCAGTCCCTCCAGAAAGAACCTAATCAAAATTTTCTTTTGTCTTCTTTTTTTTTCTTTTTCTTATTTTATAAATTTATTTTTCCCTGCAGATCTAATACCTTTTACTTATAGCAAACTCATAGTCCTGATATACTAGAGCATTTTAATTGGGGCCACAGTGGCATTTCTGTATCTGAGGCCCAGTATTATGTGCCTTTGGTTAAAACAGTCGGGTGTAATATTGGAACTGCACACAGTAAACATTCGATGGGAACAAAGATGTGAGTCTGACCTTGACCCTAACAGCACCAAAGCCCCTGTTTATTCCTGGTTTTCTCTGACAGCTGAGGGAACAAAGGACACCTTACATCCTTGGGGAGGCATATAGAGAACTGTAGTGGGCTTCTCCTAAATCAAACTGAGCGTTCTCAGGTTCATCTGTATATGCACACGCTTGGTATACAAGCTGTGTCTTTTCATCCAAACCTGTCTAAGGAGAGGTTTAGTCCAGTCTAATTGATGGTTTTGAAAATAGCTGAATCCAGATCAACTGGTTATTAAGTAGTGAATGATGTGCCTTCATTGACACTCTGACTAAAAATTTATTGTTACATGTTCCCTCACTCCCTGCAGAAGTTGATGCAACCCTGTTGATTTATTCACTCATTTGGTCAAAAGAGATCCTTTTGGATGACCAGTCAGATGCTAAATGTAAATGAAGAGAACTTATTTGTTAATGGTGATCTTTGAGTTCTATAGGTCTGTGGATTTTTTAAAAGCCATTCTCAACTGTAAGATTAGTGGATTTAAAACTAACCTTCACTAGTTTCTTAATAACAACAACAAAAATGATAATCCCTAGTAGAGAGTAACCAAGCCGTGTTTTTACGATTTAGGTATTCACTTAAATTGTAAATTTCTTGAAAGTAGACTTCCATGGATGAAAAGCTTTTCACCTTCCCTGCTCAATGCACAGACACAAAACATTCTCAGAATACACACATACACACACAGAAATCTATTGCCCCGTTTCCATAATCTTCCGTATTTTGTTGTACACAGGTTGGCCTGAAGAATTAGCCAATTCCCAAGTCATCTTGTGTATGTTCTTTCATACACAAGAAATCTTAGAGAATCTTAGGAACCGATCAGTACCTCTGAGGTCATCCAGCCCAAATGCCCCATTTTACATAAGGTTTCATTGGTGCCTCAGATGGTAGAGAGTCCACCTGCATTGTGGGAGACCTAGGTTCAGTCCCTAGGTCTGGGTTGGGAAGGTCCCCTGGAGGAGGTCATGACAGCCCACTCCAGTATTCTTGCCTGGAGAATCCCCTTGAACAGGGGGACCTGCTGGGCTACAGTCCATGGGGTCTCAGAGTCCTGGGGAGTCGGACATGACTGAGGGGCACAGCACAGCACATGGTGTAGGGCTGTGTCTTGTAGAAAGTTTATAGAAAATTAGTAGCTGGTCCAGGGTGAGAACTGTCTAGCTTGTTGAGGTCCGACTCTGGGCAGGATAGAGATATGATGCTGAGTTCCTGGGTGGGGCCAAGAAAAAGAAGCAGAAAAAAGGACAGTGTTGTTTTCTGGATAGGGCAGTTTTCTAAGATAGAATTATCAAAGACTAAATATTTGGCACCCCTTCTCTATGCCATCCAACTGAGTTGAACAGTCTAATTTTTTCATTGTCTTCTAAAGGAGATGTATTTAAGTGGCCTCCTGGTGAAGCTCAGAAATCAAACTATTACCCTTCTCTTTAATAGAATAATACAACACACATTTATGAACACCTGAAATGTATGAGCATTACATGTTAGCAACAGAAGGATAAATTAGATGATGTCTGTGGAAGCACCTGGCATCCATAGTAGATGTTCAATAAACGTTCATTCATTCACTTATGACCAATAAGGACAGATTTAAATCAAGACAGATTCAAACAGCAACTAATAGAGGGCAAAATGAATTAAGTCTAACTAGAGGTCAAAACAAAGTTCCAATGCCCTGAAAGGAAGGAAGCTTAATTCTGATGGGAGTTCTGGGGGGGTGAGGGACATGTGAGCTAAGCCTTGTATATTGAGTAGAATTTTGATAGAAGGATGATGAATTAGGGATTCCTGGCTGTGGAACTTAATAATAAAGGTCTGGAAGAGTGAATGAGAGGTGGATTCTGGGGTAATATACTGTGATTGGAGCACTGGATGGTGAGGAGGAAAAGGCAACTACAAAGACAGGGGCCAGGCTATAGAGGAAGCTGAATGTTGAGCAAATGACTTTGTACTGAGTTTGGAAGGCATTGCAGGATCACTGAAGGCTTTAGACGGGGGAGTTGATCTCTGATGATAATATTAGAGGGTGGTTTCAAAGAGCAAGGAAATGCAAATAAGTGACTCAACTTCATTCTGGCCATTAGGAAAGACCCGTGTTTTTTGTGTTCCTTTAAGGGAAGTCAAGATATTGTGACAGTATTTGATATAAACTTAAGTAGGGTGATACCATTTAGGTGATCACAGAGCCTGATGACTTGAGGAGCCATGTGGGCCTTAGTTGTCTTCCCTGGAGAACTCAGGGTACCTGGGACCAGCCAGGGCCCTCCAACAAGCTGTCAGGTGATTGGGTATCGAGCAGCTGTGTGTGCTGTGAATGAAGCATCCTTCCCAGGGTGGAAAAAGCCCATGACTTGGGTGAAAGAAAGGCCTCTGAAAATCCGATGCCTTCACCCAGAGTTCCATTATGGCGTCTAATGTATCTGGTCTCCTGGGTCAGTTCTGTTCCTTTTGAACTGTGTCTGCAGATAAGGTAGTACCTTCTCCGACAGGCGGGAAAGCCGAACCTGTCGGGTGTCCATGCATGTGTCTTGCTCCGAGGATACTAGATGTAGGCCTGTCTGATAAGAGCTGTTTTCTACTCCTGACATTGAGCTTTTGTTTATTCATGAATCCGTTTTTTAAGTTTTTTAAATTTAATTTACTTATTTTTGGCTGCGCTGGGTCTTCAGTGCTTTCCGGGCTTTCTCTCGTTGCGGCGAGCGGGTGCTCCTCTCCACTGTGGCGCATGGACTTCTCCTTGTGGTGGCTTCTCTTGTTGCTGAGCTCAGGGCTCTAGGTGCGTGAGCTTCAGTAGCTGCAGCAGGCGGGCTCCGTACTTGTGGTTCCTGGGCTCTCGAGTTTGGGCTCCCTACTTGTGGTTCCTGGGCTCTCGAGTTTTGGCTCCGTAGTTGTGATGCCCAGGCTTGGTTGCTCCACTGGCCTGTGGGATCTTCCCAGACAAGGGATTGAACCTGTGTCCCCTGCATTGGCAGGAGGAACCTTACCCACTGTGCCACCCAGGAAGTCCATGGATCCAATTCTTGACCTGGGGTCTTTCCCCTCCAAACTTGATCTCAGTGTAGTTAGTTTGTCTCCCTCGCATCCCCGTTTCTGTCTGTGCTGGCCAGTAGGAAAGTGTTTTTCCGTGGGACTCAGTGGGAACAGACCCTCCTTTCACGTCACTCCCCCCGCAGCTCTTGTCCCTTCTTATTTTCCTGGCCTTTGTGCCCGCCTGGTTTCCCTTTCTGCTCCTAAGTGCCCACATCACTGTTCCTCTTCCTCTCGTAGTTCTTTTCAGCTTTGTTGCTTTTCCTCCGGAATCGTTTCTCATGCATGCATCTCAGCTTTGCTCGGATGTCCCTGTCCCAGGTCTTCTGTATCCGAGTGAGGTGTGATAAGTCAGACAAGGGAAATCTCTTCTGTGGGTGCAGAAAAAACTTGGTCAGACCTCAGGGTGCTGTAGATCAACAGGAGAATAGGCCTGGGGTGTGTGTGTGTGTGTCTATATAAGTGGGACTGCCCGGCAGTGTGTGTATCCAATAGAGCAGTTTTACTCGAGGGATCTGGGCTGGACTTCTTACATCCTTTGGATGATATCATGGTTTAGGAATTAAGTGGAATCTATTAGGAAATACTGCATCTAATCTCATTTTATTTTTTATAATACTTAGCATGCTATTTATCTGATCAACTATCTATCCACTGATTCTTTTATCTGGATAAAAATTATCCAGACTGATGTTCACCTGATAGCAATGATGGTTATTTCTAGATGGTAGGACTTAGTGTGGGGTTTTTTTCACTTTTTTTTTTTAACTTTCTTTTTGATGCTTTTTTGCACTGCTTAAATTCCTAATAGGAGATCAGAATACAGGAATAGAATGAACATTGACTTATATCACAACAACCTACGTGTCCCTTAGTACTTAATCTCATTCTGGTTTTGTTTTGTTTTTTTGCATTTCATACCAGTGACTCGTTTAATTTGTAACTGAAACTTTGTACCTTTTAATCTCCCTCACCAACTTCTCTCAACACCCTTTCCCATCTGGCAACCACCTATTTGTTTTCTGTATCTATGACTCTGTTTCTGTTTTGCTATGTTTGTTCATGTGTTTTGATGTTTAGATTCCACAAATAAGAGAAATCATACGTTTTTTGTCTTTCTCTGTCTGACTTATTTCACCATGAGTAATACCCTCTAGGTCCATCCACGTTGTCACAAAAGGCAAGATTTCATTTTTTTAAAGGCTGAGTAATATTCCATTGTGTATATGTATATATATATATCACATCTTCTTTATTCATTCATCTATTTATGGGCACTGAGGTTGATTCCATATCTTGATTATTTTGAATATTGCTGCCGTGAATATAGGGGTGCATATCTTTTCGAATTAGTGTTTTTGTTTTCTTTGGAAAAATACCCAGAAGTAGAATTGCTGAATCGTATGGTAGTTCTATTTTTAATTTTTTGAGGACGCGCCATACTGTTTTTCACAGTGGCAGTACCATTTTACATTTGTTCTCTTACCATATAAAAGAGGAAGAGATTTTAAAAGCCCCAGCCAGCTCCCCAGATGCATTATTATAACTTTGTTTTTCTTTTTAAATAAAAATCACTATTGTTTCACTTTTAAAGGTACTTTATTCTTTTTAAAAAAATTGTGATTTTTAAATAATTTTTTAGGCACATAAAATAGAACAACTAATGGAAGGATAAATGAATGGATGGCAAGAGATAGTCAATATATTATTGATGAGATACAAAATGAGATCATACTGCTATTTTGAAATAGAATGATTGTGTTTAATTTAACTTAAATTGAAAGAAGAAAAAAGAAATTGAAGGAATTACTAAACTTCAAATACACATTTCTTTATCACAGGAAATATCATTTCTCAAATATCCCTTCTAATTTTAAGAAGAGATTATGAAGTACCTTAAGAAGTTACAGCCTTTATTTTTTACCCTGAATGATTTTGTTTTTTAGGCAATGTTGATTTATTCCCCTCATGCAAGCACTCTTTTTTTTTCCTCCTATCTCTTTCTCCCTCACTTTGATTTTTATTGTTGTATCACATTATTTTGCTATTGTTTTGATTATGTTTTTATTATTTGTGCATTATCAGATTTCATATCATTTCTATAGCCATAATTCATATCATAGCTACTGTCTAGTATGTGTGCTTTTTATTATACTTTTTACAACAGCTTCTCCACCCTGAAGTTCTTTATTTGGATTTATTTTATAATTGGCTGGATTTTATTGTAAACACTTTTTTTTCCTTCTAAAACAACTTACTGTACGCTTTCATTGAGTTCTTTTGTATTTGTTGCCTATATGTTTGAATAAGCATACTATTCTTGGGTCACCCTTTATTTCTAAAGAGCTATGTAGTTATTCCTCTATTATCTTTTTGGCATTGAATATTATTTCGGAGAAGGACGTCAGATGATTATTTCTCATTGTCGGTAATTTACCTTGTCTGACTGAATGTGTGAAAAGTTTCTTCTTTACCCTTGATGTTGTGTTTTGGTCTTCTGAATTTTACATTCCATATTTCTAGAACCCAATGTATGCTTTTCAATAGACATTTTCAGTTCTACCTGACTTAATATTATTAACTGTAAGATCTTAGCAAATTATTAATCTCTTTATGCCTCAGCTTATCTGTTGTTCAGTCATTGTTCAGTCACTCAGTCGTGTCTGACTCTTTGCAACCCCATGGACTGCAGCTCCCTAGGCCTTCCTGTCCATCACCAACTCCCGGAGCTTACTCAGACTTGTGTCCATTGAGTCAGTGATGCCATTCAACCATCTCATCCTCTGTGGTCCCCTTCTCCTCTTGCCTTCATGCCTTCAATCTTTCCCAGAATCACAGTCTTTTCTAATGAGTCCGCTGTTTGCATCAGGTGGCCAAAGTATTGGAGCTTCAGTTTCATCATCAGTCCTTCCAATGAATATTCAAGGTTGATTTCCTTTAGGATTGACTGGCATGATCTCCTTGCAGTCCATTTACAGCTTATCTGTAAATGTAAATAATTATGTCTGCCTCATAAAATTTGTTGGGATGATTTTAGTTAATTTGTGTCAAGTGCATAGAATAGTGTCTGGCACATAATAATCTCTATTTTAAAGGCTACTATTTTTTAGGGAAATTTTCTTTTGTTGGGTCTTTTAGTACTTTTCCCCACTTTATTCATTGAGTCTGATACTTTAAAGATACCTATTATTATTATGTTTATCTTCCATGTTTATTGGCTTCTCACTGATCTGCTTTATCTCTTTCACATACATTTAATTATTTCAACCTTTATTCTACAACTGTGATTTATTTTCAGCTCTGTCTATTCTGTCCTTTTGGTATTTTTATTTATAATTTTTAAATGATATTGTTCTGGCATCCATTTGTTCCCTCCAACCTGTTTCTTTTTTCATCTCATTCTGGTTTTTTTTTTTAAATCATCTCTTGACCTCATGTTCTTATTCGGTTATTCTTTAGTTAAACACACGTGAAAAATTTCTCTCCTCTTTCTTGAGTTATATTTTCTAGGCTGGTTATTTGTGTGTCTTTTGCATGCTGTGTGTGTGTGTCATATACAGACTGTTTTAGTGCCATTTCATTTTTTAAAAATATTTGTTTATTACTTGGCTGTGTCAGGTCTTAGTTGGGGCACGAAGGATCTTTTGTTGTGGCAGGATCCACCAGGGAAGTCCCCGAATTTATTTTTTATCTTGATCATGCTTTAGCAGTTCTATCTATATTATTTTCTCTCTTTACTCTTACAGTGTTAGTGGTGTCTTAACTATCATCTCACAGTATCATTTGTTTTTTTCCTTAAGGTCTAACACTTTAAGAGCTCTCCAGTTTTTTCCTACAGAGCAAGGGAACAGAGAGGATTCACCTGGAGCAGGCTTTGTTAGACAGCTTGGGCTCTGCTCTCCCTTTGAAAGTTCATTAGTTGTCCTGGACCAGCGTTCTCACTGCCTGGCTCCAGCTGGGAGGTGGATCTCCTTTTGCTGGGTAGATAACTTCTGGCTTCAGATCCATGCCCCACTCAGGACATGCCTGGAGCCTCCACTTCTGCCAGAGGCAGCTTCTTGTCCACTTGTCCTGCTTCTCTCATGCATCGTGCGATCGTTTCCCCTACTTCCCAGTGAAGGAGGAAAACCCTAGGCTAGTCCCAGTTTTCTTCTTACCAGGTTTGGAGTTTTAAGTGAGAATTCTCGTGATTGGTGTGACCTATTTGTGAGAGGTTTTGAGAAGTCAGGATGCAGTTAGCGGCCGTTCCATTCTGCTGCCCAGCTCCACCCCAAATCAGAACTGATTTCCTTTTTAAAAATTTTTTAATGTATTATGCGTTTATTTGTTTTTGGCTTCACTGTGTGTGTGTTGCTTCTCGAGGGCTTTCTCTAGTTGCGGCGAGTGGGGGCTACTCTCTAGTTGAGGTGCGGGGCCTTCTCATTGCGGGGGCTTCTCTTGTTGCAGGGCGTGAGCTCTAGAGGGCGTGGGCTTCAGGAGTTGTGGTGCTCGGGCTTAGCTGCCCCACAGTATGTGGAATCTTCCTGGACCAGGGGTTGAACCTGTGTCCCCTGCATTGGCAGGCAGATTCTTCACCACTAGACCAACCAGGGAAGTCCTGATTTTCTTTTTAGCTGCCACTTTTGGAGTCTTACTTCCAGCACTGGCTATGCCCCCTTTCCTTGTTGCTACTGGAGAACTTTGTGGTCACTTCACTAAGTTCTAGGGAAGGGATATCTGTGAGGCAATTCTCTCCTCGTAAGCAGGGTCATTCTCTGGACCTCATTCACTTCCATCTGTCTTGCTTTGTAGGAATATTGAGGGGCTGATTGTAAAGTTAAAAAAAAGAACTTTTATGGCATTATATTTACAAAACTAATACATGCTCATTTCAACCAGTTCAATAATGCAAAAATGTATAAATTCTAAGTTCGTGTTTTCCTCCCAGCAAGTGCCGCGTTTCCATTTCTGTGAGATAACAGCTTGGGTGTGGGAGGTAATGTCTTTAAAGACACAAGAACCCTTTAGAGGTAAGGTGTAGTGTGAATTCATTGTACCAATAATAAGCACACACAGATTTGGTCCTTTTGTAAAACTAGCTAATTTGGTGGGATATTCCCAATGTGGTCTTGAAAGGCAACTTGAGAAATGTAAGCACGCAAACAGGGATTTGGGCTTCCCTGGAGCCTCAGCAGTAAGGAATCTGCCTGCCAGCGCAGGAGACTTGGGTTCGATCCCTGGGTCAGGAAGATCCCCTCCAGGGGAGGAAATGGTAACCAGCTCCAGTATCCTTGCCTGGGAAATCCCACGGACAGAGAGAGGAGCCTGGCGGGCTATAGTCCATGGGGTCGCAAAGAGCTGGATACATCTTAGACTAAAAAATACCACCATCTGACACACACTGCTGACCCTTCATACTTCCACCAGTGCCTGGCACAGAGTAGCACTCATTTCATTTTTATCCAATAAATAAGCAAATGATGGAATCACAGTCCTCAGGTGTGTTTGTTTATAAAGACACGCATGCCAGTTATCTTAGGCAGCTCAAGCTGCTGTAACAAAATACCGCGGACCGAGTGGCTTAAATAGCAGACATTTATTTCTCAGGATCCTGGAGACTAGAAGTCCAAAATCAAGGTCCTGGTAGCTTCGGTTCCGAGTGAGAGCCAGTTTCCTGGCTTGTAGACTGCCTGCTCCTTGCTGTGTGTTCCTTTCCTCAGCACATCAGCACGTGTGCGTGGGGAGAGCAAATTCTGGTCCCTCTTTCTCTTCTTACAAGGGCACTAATCCCATTCTGGGACTCCGCTCTCATGACCTCCTTTAGATTTAATTACCTCCCCAAGGCTCTGCCTCCTAATTCCATCACACTAGGGGTTAGGGCTTCAGCATATGTATTTTGGGAGAACACAGACATTCAGCCCATAATACCATTTGAGTGCGGTAGGTAAGGACTGGAATATATGACTGGCTGTAAGCTGTTTGAGTTAAGGTCTGTCATCCGGCTGTATCATCCTGATTATTTTAACTGTGGTTCTGTACCAAAAGATGGATGGGAAGAAACATCGGAATGTGGATTTTGAAAGAGAGTTGAGTCTGGGTCTGGGTTTTCCCTGTTAAGTAAAAGGAATTATTTCCTCTCTGGGCTAAACTTAGGGTTCATTTGTTCAAATACTCTTTAAAAAAAATATTCATTTGTTTTTGGCTGCACTGGGTCCTCGTTGCTGTGCATGGGTGGGCTTTCTATAGTTGCGTCAGGTGGGAGTTACTCCCTAGTTCTGTGCGCGAGCTGCTTCCTATGGCGGCTTCTCCTGCTGCGAAGCACAGGCTCTAGGGCACAAAGGCTTCAGTAGCTGTGGCACACGGGCTGAGTTGCTCTGTGGCATGTGGGATCTTCCCGGACCAGGGATCGAACCCATGTCCCCTACCTTGGTAGGTGGATTCTTAACCACTGGATCACCAAGGATGTTCTCCAATACTCTTGTAAGTGGTCAGGATAAAGAGGAACCCTAGACAGATTGTTTTATTTCAAAGACAATATCTTCATCACCAAAGTCTCTGGAAAGTTGTTTGGCAGACGCACTGAGGCTGGGCGTGAGATTGTGGAGGGTTTGGTGCCCACCTGACGCAGGAAAGCTCCATGACTCAGGATTGGCAGAAGACTAGCTTGGTCCATTTAAGGAGGTTCCACTGCAACTGACTCCACACACACACAAAAGAAAGAATCCTCAATTTTCTTCTGAGGATTCTTTTTTAAGAATCTTTTCTGGATTCTTGGTCCAGAAGGACAGTAATATTGGAAGTATAACTTGGTGTTAATCAGAGTTCATACATCCTCTGCAAGGATGAACACACATCAGTAATGAGTGAAACGAATCTTAGTTTGGTGAACTTTTAGATCTTTTTGAGTGAAAAAAGTGTTATAAAATGTGTTTTCATTTTTATTAACCTTACTAAGGAAAAAACTTTAATGTAATTTTATTTTGTGTGTGTATGGTTTCCAAGTTTCCTGTCCTGTTAGGGTACTATATCTTTTTATCTCTTTTTAAAAATGTAAAAGAATTATGTTAACTTGGGGGAAAAAATCATTCAGAGTAGAAGATTGGATACAGAAAGAGACATAATCTGTTGGGATTCATAAAGCATACTTTCGTTGGCCAGTTTGAAAAAAGATACTAATAAGTGATAGGTTATAGAAATGAATTTGGAATAATTGTTATTTAGAATTTGAAATTCCATGGCTTAATCCTTTTTTTAAAAGCGTGCTTTATTTTTGTTTGTTTTGGTTTTTGGTGATTGAGTTTTTGTTTTGGGGATCACATAAATCTATGCCCTGATTATGCCATATTGTTTGCATAAACTTTATTTTAATGTGTTATTTCTAATTAAAAAAATCCTTCAAAGAATCAGACCAATATTTTTCCAGATTTATTTTTAGCTCAGTGGTAAAGTTATATAAGAATTTAATCCAAATTTGTCTCTGAAAATGTAGACATAATCTGTTAATACAGAGTAAGACATATAACTGATGTACTAACCTGATAATTTTTGTAGCCAACATTTAAAAACTGTGATGCTGTTTGAGTAATATTTGAAATAAATGAAATAACATGGAGCTTTTGTATTTAAAAATCATTATTATGTAACATAGGCTTAGTTTGAGTTGTAATATCTCAACTACATGTTTCATTCTCATTAGTTCCCCCATATATCTTACCTTATAATATGACTGTACATGAAAAAAGTGTGATTTTTAAATAAACAAAAATTCTGAATATTGAATAACTTATTTCTATTTTTTCAAATTATTAAAATTTTTTTATATAGAAATAGATATTTATTTTGACCTAGACTGGTGCAATTTGGTGATGTGAAAAAGTTCCTGGGCAAAAAGTCTTCAATTAAAACTAGAGGTCCTTTAGACTATAAGGAAGGGCAATGTTAAAACAACATTAATGGGTTTATGTGGGTGTGTGTGTGTGTTTAGTCGCTCGGTCGTGTCCAACTCTTTGCAGCCCTTTGGACAGTAGCCCACAAGGCTCCTCCATCCATGGGATTTTCCCAGCAAGAATACTGGAGTGGGTTGCCATTTCCTTCTCCAGGGGATCTTCCAGACCCAGGGATGGAACCGACGTCTCTTGCGTCTCCTGCATTGCAGGCGGATTCTTTACCTCTGAGCCACCAGGAAAGCCCTTATAGGCATAAAGGTCAATTTTACTTAGATTTACTGTTGTTGGAAGTTTTCCATTTTGTAAATGTAGAACTATCTGAAAATTGTGTACTGTGGCTTGGTTTTGTGATTTTTTTTTAATGTGCCTTAATGTTTTATTGTTCAGTTGCTAAGTCATGTCCAACTCTTTGTGACCCCAAGAGCTTTAATGTTTAAGTGCCACAAAAGTCATCTGAAGGCAGCTACTGTTTAAAATGATTCACAAGTAAATATTTGTTGTTACTAAATTGTTGAAAAAAATGAAAACTCAAAACAGGAAAAATAGTTAAAGCTAAGATTTCCATCACCACCTATTATCCACACCAAATATAGGATTCTCCTAATGGGTTAGTTCTCTTGTCCTGGTTCCACAGACCCCTGGGTCTGGGATGGGTACCAGCTCACACCACAAGGTGAATCTCAGCTTCCTGTGTGGATTGTGTTTATGTGATCTTCCTTCTACCTCTTAAATGTGATTTGAAAATTGCTTAAAGTTGGGAACTTTTAAATAACATCTTTGAAGCTATGATGTACTCTTCAATGATACCATTTTATATTTTCTGTCTAAATATAAGTCAAATTGCAGCTGCCCTTCCGCCATGTCAGCTGGCTATTAGTTCTGTATTAAGACAAGGTGGAAACTTGGGCTTCCTGGACTTAGGTCCTCTATCTAGGGGTGATCTTTGCAAAGAAGTTTGCAACACTTGATGTTGGGAGCTGCTGGGTATGGGAGATTCCCACAAAGGGCAAGAGTAATCCTTGGCTGGGTTTTCTGTGGTCAGAATAGGCAGAATGTCTTATTCCAGAAAAGTAAATCTAGCTTTTGGACTGGATAGGTAAATAGCTATATGAACACTGGCCTGGAATTCCTTTCCCCATTTGCTGCTTCTATCTTAGGTGGTCCATGGAATGAAAGTGGATTTTTTTCCTTTGTGTGCTGGAGTATGGTCTGGATCCTAAAGTCAGCTCAGTTACTAAGTATGTTGTCTTAGGCAGCTTGCCAAACCTCTGTCTTCATTTTGTCTTTTGTAAGATGTGGAGCATAATAATTGCTTATTTGTAGTACAAGAGTGGCTCTGAAATCTAATAAAATTAGAATATACTGGAGGGTATAAAGTACTATATGAGGGCTTTCCAGGTGGCTCGGTGGTGAAGAATGTGCCTGCCAAGCAGGAGATGTGAGTCTGATCGATCCCTGGGTTGGGAAGATCCCCTGGAGAAGGAAACGGCAACCCACTCCAGCATTCTTGCCTGGGAAATTCCATGGACAGAGGAGCATGGCAGGGTACAGTCCATGGGGTCACAAAAGAGTGGGAAACGACTTAGAGACTAAAAAATAACAACAATAACAATAAAGCACTATATAGATAAAAGACACTTCTTATTATCATAAGTAATAATTACAGACTTGCTGGAGAAGTTGAGTGCCATAGTCCCTTGTGTTCTAAGTTATTTGAGAGTTAACATATGTTCTTTGGAGACTGTGCTTGAAAATACACCAAAGAAATTATTCAGTCGTAAAGAGTTGTCTGTGGCATTGTGGATGCAGCCACTCTTATGGACAAGGAGCCCAGAACATCTAAATGAACTTGACCGGCAACATAGAGCAAAAGGGTCTGATGCTAGAACATCAGAGTTGGACAAAAGTAGAAAAGACCCAAGGAGGTCATTTCATCCAATTCTCTACCTCTGGTCAGGTCCATTCTTGAAACATTCAAGAAAGACCTATTTTATTTTTAAATATCCCCAAAAGGGAGTTCTCAGAGTCTCTACCTTAATTTTCTCAGTGAAGTTCTTCCTGACATCTGACTGTACCCATGATTGTTACAACTCAAGCACATTTCTGTAGACTAGGTGCTTTGAAGGTACAGAGGACAATATATCTGCATCCTGATGGAATTTAACTCTGGGCACATCACTTCCAAAGCCACCCATCTCAGATTTTCTCTGAGTGGCATGGCTGGCTAAGGCTGCCATGTGTGGATGTGGAGTCAGTCATCACCATGCAGTTATGGCTAGGTTTCACTAGGAGGACACATTTTTCAACAAACAATAATCTTACCTCCTATCATAGGTCATTAATGTTTATAAGACTCTTTCTCAAATATTAGTGCCTTTGGCTCTCATAACAAACTCAACTGTCACTGTCTCCGCTTTGAATATAAAGAAACGGATGCTTGAAGAGTTTAAATCAGATCTGTGTGTTTGGGGACTTCCCTAGTGGTCCAGTAGTTAAGAATCTACCTTGCAATTTAGGGATGTGGGTTCCATCCCTGGTCAAGGAACCAAGATCCCACATGCTGTGGAACAAGTAAGCCCAGTGAGCCCCAGCACTCTGGAGCCTGTGAGACATAACCAAGACTTAACGCAGCCAAATCAATCAATAAAATCTTAGAAAAAGAAAAAAAATCTGTGTTCATCCAGTAACAAGGATGAAAAGGCAGAACTCAAACACAAGACTTTTGCCTCCAAGTGCAGAACACTAATCAGGGCTTTCCGGACAGTTTTCTCATGTCCCCAGTAATTCTGTAAACAAATTGGGATAACCAGTGCTCTAGGCAAAAGAGGGAGTAAAACTGGGATCACCTATGACTTCTAATTTGAGTCCAGGCAATTAATGCTCATTCTTATAGGGATAACTCCCTTCTGGGAATTACATGCACCTACATAACAATCGAATGACTTGGAAACAATGACTTTCCAACCACTGCCTTGGGAGTCAGTATGAATAGTGCTGCATGACCTTGGGCAAATTATTTAATGTCTCCAGAAGGTGTCCTGTATTTGTAGACAGGGAATTGCAGTAGTCCCTACTTCAGATGATTGTGTGGACATTAAATAAATTAATATATGGAAAGCATTTGGCTCAGATGGGAATATGTTCAATGTGTAGTATGTATTATCTTAGTTATTATTGTGTTGAGACATTTTGTTTCACTCTCAAAATGTCCTGGAAGTCATATTGCTTCCTCATGTGAATATTTGACCAGGAGAGTTCAGGGAATCATAGAGAGAAGAAGAGTGATGGGAGTACTGGTATCTATACACTCTCCGTGTGTGTGTACATGTGTGCGTCCTATGTAGCATATCCTGGTATAATACGCCTGAGAGCCACCAATTAAACTAGAAAAAATTCCAAGAAGAGAAGGTTAGATGTCACAGATCATTTTCTAAAACTCAAGCATTTTATTCATGTCAAAGCCCTTCAAGCTCTGATTCAGAGCCCATGTGATTTTATTTAACTCTGATAGTTTTTCTTTCTTTTTTTTTTTTTAACAAGCACTTACTCATTATTTGGGCTTCCCTTGTGGCTCAGCTGGTAAAGAATCTGCCTGCAATGCAGGAGACCTGGGTTTGATCCCTGGGTTGGGAAGATCCCCTGGAGAAGGGAAAGGCTACCCACTTCGGTATTCTGGCCTAGAGAACATATGGAGTTGCAAAGAGTCGGACACGACTGAGTGACTTTCAATTCACTACTCATTATTTAACATGTGCCAGACCCTGGTTTAAGTACCTTACAAATAATAACACCTTTGATTGTCACAACAAGTATAGAAGGTAGCTATATTAATATACCCACTTCCCAGCTGAGGTAATTGAGTTACAATCATAAATGTAAATCCATCTATAAAATAATATAAAAAGCATAAAATAATTGAAGTTTATATATTTGCATTGTGCTACATACTTCTTGATGCATTTCTTTTACAAATGATTCTTAATTTTTTTAAGGTTTTAAAAAAATTTATTTATTTACTTATTTTTGGCCGGGCCAGGTATTCATTGCTGTGCATGGACTTTCTCTAGTTGTGGCAAGTGGGGGCTGCTCTAGTTGCGGTGTGCAGACTTCTCATTGCGGTGGCTTCTCTTGTTGCGGAGCACAGGCTCTGAGAGCATGGGCTCAGTTTGTGGTGCTTGGGTTTTATTGCCCTGTAGCATGTGGAATATTCCCAGACCAGGGACTGAACCTGTGAACCTTGCACTGGTAGGTGGATTCTTAACCACTGGACCTTCAGGGAAGTCCCTAATGATTCTTAATTTTTGATGATCCAATTTCCCAGCCCACTTGAGGTTAGAAGCTGTGGGCTAGAAGTTGGGGGAAGGGTGGCATTGGTGGCAATAAGATGGAAAAGCTGATTTTGAGATAATAATTGATAGTGACAGGATGAAAAAAGCTGATTTTGAGATAACCAGTAGAAAGACTATAAAATGCAGTCATGAGAACTCAAAGAGCACACTGGTTCAAGACTGTTTAATGTAGTGGAAACAAGCCCTACACATTTCAGCACGTCTTGAGTGCATAACTCCTGTCTGGCCAGTAACAGGTTCATGCTGATGACTAGGCCTTCAGGAAGATGTTCCTCTGAAAGTGAAAGAACTATATATATATATATATTTTTAGCTTGTCAACATGTCTGTTTCAAATTGAACTATAATTGACTTAAAACATTATATTAGTTTTGGGTATTCAGCATGACTCGATATTATGTATGTACTGTGAAATGATCACCTCTAGAAGTCTAGTTAACATCCATCACCATGTAGTGAGGAATTCTTTTTCTTACAGTGAGAACTTTTAAAATCTGTTTTCTCAGCAACTTTCAAACCTACAATACAATATTGTTAACTATAATCACCAAACTGTACATTATATCCCCAGGACTTATCTACAGTTGACCCTTGAACAATGCAGGAGTTAGGGATGCCAGCCTTCTGTATAGTTAAAAATGCACATAATTTTACAGTCCAGCCTCCATATCCAGGGGTCTGCAGCCATGGTTTCAAGCACCTGTGGATTGTTTGTGTGCTCAGTTGTGTCCAAGCCTTGAAATCTCATGGACTGTAGCCCACCAGGGTCCTCTGTCCATGGAATGTTCCACGTAAGAATACTGGAGTGGATTGCATTTCCCACTCCAGGGTAATCTTCCTGACCCGGGGATCAAACCTGCATCTCTTACATCTCCCACTTTGGCAGGTGAATTCTTTACCACTGAGCAACCTGGGACCCTTGTGGGTTGTTTAGTGATGTAGTATTCAGTGTTGGATCCAAGGAAACTGCTAGGAGATCCAACCAGTCCATCCTAAAGGAAATCAGTCCTGAATATTCATTGGAAGGGCTCATGCTGAAGCTGAAACTCCAATACTTTGGCCACCTGATGCAAAGAACTGACTCGTTGGAAAAGGACCCTGATGCTGGGAAAGATTGAAGGCAGGAGAAGGGGACGACAGAGGATGAGATGTTTGGATGGCATCACCGATTCTATGGACGTGAGTTTGAGGAAGCTCCAGGAGTTGGTGATGGACAGGGAGGCCTGGCTTGCTACAGTCCATGGGGTCGCAAAGAGTCGGACACAATTGAGTGACTGAACTGACCTGAACCGATTCAGTATTGGAAAAAAAATTCATGTATAAATGGATAAGCAGTTCAAACCCCTGTTGTTTGAGGGTCAATTGTATTTTATAACTGGCAATTTCTACCTTTTAACCACATTTACCCTTTTTACTCTCCCTTCCCCATCTCTGTATCTATGAGTTAGATGATGTTGTTTGGATCCCACATGTAAGTGAGACCAAACATTATTTGTCTTTCTTTGTCTGACTTATTTTGCTAGCACAATACCCTTTAGGTTCATCTGTGTTGTCTCAGATAGCAAGGTTTCCTTCTTTTTATGACTGGATTACCTCTGTCTGTCTCTCATTCTATTTCTGCTTTGCAAATAAGTTCATCTGTATCATTTTTCTAGATTCCACATGTAAGGAATATTATACTGTATTTATTTTTCTCTTTCTGATTTACTTCACTCTGTATGGAAATTTCTAGGTCCATCCATGTCTCTGAAAACACACCATTTCATTTCTTTTTTACAACTGAGTAATATTCCATTGTATAGGAATCCATGTTCTTTATCCATTCCTCTGTCAATGGACATTTAGGTTTCTTCCCTGTCCTGACCACTATTTTCTTTGTAAAAATATTAGAAAGTATGCTTAATCAAAAAGAACTTATTAATAAAATCTAGCATCTTAGTGTATGCAACTGTATATAGGTTTATTTTACAAAAACAAGCCTGTATATGGATTTTTCACTTAAACTATTGAGAACAGATTTTCATGTAATATCTACCCATGTGTGTGCTAAGTCGTTTCAGTTGTGTCCAACTCTTTGCCACCCTATGGACTGTAGCCCGCCAGGCTCCTCTGTCCACAGGATTCTCCAGACAAGAATACTGGAGTGGGTTGCCGTGCCCTTCTCCAGGGGATCTTTCTGATCTGGGGAATATCTACTTACTACAACATAATTTTAAATGGCTGAGTAGAACTCCAATACATGCATGTATCATGATGTATTTAACGATCCCTTATTGTTGAAAATTTCTCAGCCTAAAAATTTGGGGAAGAGGCTATTGTAGGTAATGTAGCAATGAATATATTTGCAGGTAAATTTTTGTGAATGTTCCTGACTGGTTCTTAGACTAAATTATTGTCAAATTACCTTTCAGAAAAGTTGTTCCAGATAGTAAAGCACTTTGGAAGGCCTTGTATGAAAAGCAGTTGAAAAGAGAGTTAAAGAGGGGACGAGAGGGAGCTGCATAGATGGGTCTGCTCCAGTTAACTGGGAATGTCCTTTTGTTGAGGAGTATCTCATTTCCAGATGAAATCATATACCTAAGGTGTTGTTTTCTAAGACTTCAAAGAGCTTTTTTTTTTTTTTTTTGGTGTATTCTGTTTTTCTGCCTGCTCCAAACTCAATGTGCAGGAATTATGAGTAGTGGATCAGAATTAAAAGCCTGGATCAATGTTCTGTCTCTGCTGCATGCTGTGTGATATTGGGAAAATATTAAGAGTCCTCTGAGCTTCACTTTTCCTCCTCAGTAAAATGGGAATAATAGTATTTTGCCTGAGGACTTCCTTGGTGGTCCAGTGGTTAAGGCTCTGTCCTCCCAAGGTACAGGGCCGGGGCTCAATCCCTGGTCAGGAAACTAGATCCCACATGCTACAACTAAGAATTCACATGCCACATCTAAAGATTCCATGTTTTGCAACTAAGACCTGGCATAGCCAAATAAATATTAAAAAAACAGTATCTCCCATTACTGCCTCATGGGGCCTTGTGAGGTTTAAAACCTCAAAATAAGGATGATGTACATGCATTCTCTTTTCAAAACAAGGAAAATCTTTATGCATGTAAGCTATGAAGGATACAATTTAGTATATATATAATGTCCTATACACCCTGTACCTCTGATCAAGGAAGAAGATCCCCCACCAACCTGACCAGGAGTCATGGGTTCTAATCCTAGATCTGACACCAAATAGCCTTGATGGTTTAAGCAAGTCACTTTCTCTTTCTGGAACTATTTCCCTATTTGTGAAATGAAAAGGTTATATTATATGACCAGCAAGATTTTGATCTGATCTTTATTAGCGACTCTGATTCAGAACAGGAATTATTAGTCCTATAAAGGAAACAAGATCCAGACAGATTAAACCTGTTACCAATGGTTGCATAGTTTATATTTTCATCTGCTCCTTTCTGCAGGGCTTGTAGAAAGGGATAAAATGTGGGTGATTTTTCCCAGTTGTTACTGGGAAAAATTTGGAGTACAGTTTTTCTAGCCCCTTTCCCTCAAGAATTCCTTTCTCATTGTCTTTTTCTCTTTTAGCCTCTCAGATTGCTCCATTATTGTTTGGCGAGGTTGATTCAGGTATAAAGGGTTTAAAAAACATAGTTGATGTCATAGGGACCCAGGATAAAACTGAGTTCCTTACTACATAATGAGATCTTTGAAACCAGGGATATCTTACAAATTTTCGTATCCCCAGCATCTGACATAATGTTTGGCACATAATTGGTGATTAATGATAATTGTTATGAAAGGTAGGGCAGTGAGCAGACAGGGGTCCAGGCATTGTATAAGGTATCTGTCTTATAGTCAATTCTTGGTCTCAGACAACTAGCTCAGTAGGAGTCTTCTTTTTTAATATTAAAATTTTTTTTAATTTCTTTTACTTGTTTGGCTGTGCGGAGTCTCTGTGGCTATGTGTGGACTTCTCATTGCAGTGGCTTCTCTTGTTGTGGAGTACAGGCTCTAGAGTTTGTGGGCTCATTAGCTGTGGTTCACGGGCTTAGCTATCCTGTGATATGTGGGATCTTCCCGGGCCAGGGGTCGAACCTGTGTCCCCTGCATTGACCGGCAGATTCTTAACCACTAGACCACCAGGGAAGACTCACAGTAGGAGTCTTAGGAAGTACTTAGAAGGTACAAGGAACTTAGGAAGAAGCTAGTGGAGACAGAGGATGGGGCTGAAATCCTGGTTCTGACACTAGCTGAGTGCACTGAACCTCAGTTTCCTCATATGTAAAAACAAAATGGAGGTAGTGTTGCCTCACTATCATGGTTATATATAGCACTGGGATATAGTGAGGGCTCATTACAGGAAAGATTCTCTTCAGGAAAGAAGTGTTACAAGATACTTTGGGGCAAGCCATGAACAGCAAGGGAGATCTTTGGAAAACTTTGTTCTTGGTCATCTTTTAACTGATGTCACCAAAAAAATAGTATTTTCTCCTCATTGCTGCATCCACCAGTGGAATGTGTGAGTGAACAAACTGATGTGTGCACCCACTCTTGGTCTCTCATGGATAAAATGATACCTGGAGAATATATAAGGTCTTCTAGAGGAACATGATGTTTTTCTTCCTGTGGGCATACTTTTAGCACTTGGGAGATAGCCACTTGACAGACAATTGAGCACATTTTCTTGGAAATTCGTTAGGGAAGTCCAGTGTTCCAAGAGTTTTAAATTTGTTCCTTCCTCAAACCCAGTATATTTGATTTTCTATTATCTGCATGCTGACTGCCTACTTGATCTGTAGTCTATCCGACCATGATTCCAGCCTATCTTCTTCATGACACGTAAAATAACTCTTAACAAAGACCTTGGGTGCTATACCTTTAATTGAATCTCTCCGGGAACATAGATATTTTAATATCATTTTTTAAAAGAGCAACAACAAAGAAAGCAGTGCCATAAAGGTAATCTAGTTTAAAAATATATGTAGATGGGATTCCAAATATTTTGTGTTATTCTGTGCTTCTGAATTACTCATCCCATAGGGGAAATCTCAATGTTTCTGTTTAGTCTCTAAGTTGTGTCCGACTCTTTTGCGACCGCATGGACTGTAGCCCGCCAGGCTCCTCTGTCCACGGGATTTCCCAGGCAAGAATACTGGAGTTGCCATGCCTTCCTCCAGGGGATCTTCCCAACCCAGAAATAGACTCGAGTCTCCTGCACTGCGGGCGGATTCTTCACTGCTGAGCCACCGGCAAATCTCATTACCCCAGTGGCAAATATTACCCATCCTACCAGATTCAGCTCAAATGACACTTCTTTAATAAAGACTTTTCTTCCCCCAACTCTAGAATGGTCAATAAGTTCTTGTTTGGAGTCAGTGTTATAGCAAGTCCAAGACATTAATTTATTTAGTAAGGGAATAAAATGTTATGATTAAGAATTTATTATATAGAATTTATGTTTGAGATGTGTGCGTGCTCAGTTGTGTCTGACTCTTTGCGACCCCATGGACTGTAGCCCGCCAGGCTCCTCTGTCCATGGGATTTCCCAGGCAAGAATACTGGAGTGGGTTGCCATTTCCTACTACAAATGATCTTCCTGACCCAGGGATCAAATACTTGTCTCTTGCATCTCCTGCGTTGGCAGGCTGATTCTTTACCACTGCACCACTTGGGATGCCCTTATGTTTGAATTATCAGTGGTTTATTTTGTTTTGCTTTAATCTTTCAGAACTGCAGACTCCCACATTGGCTATGGAGCCTCACTGCTTCTGGCCTAGGAAGGATATAAATTCCTCAGTGATCAAAATAGCTCTGGTCAGGAGTAGGTGACAGCTGGGCTGCAGTCATCACTGGTCTTTGTTACTAACAGATTCTTCTAAATATTTGATAAATATAACTATCAAAAAATACTTTATTTGAGGTAACTGTTAAAAATAATAGTTAATATTTGAAGTTCCTCTCATATACCAACTTGTATATTGGTATATCCTCTCATATACTACTCCTTGTATATTGTTTCAAATTCTGACAACAACCATGAAGTGAATTTTCAACATTTTAGGGATGAGAAACTGAGATTTAAAGAAGCTAGTTTACTTCCTCAAAGTCACCTAATATATACTGACTCTTAGTTAATTGTATGGCATCACTTAGTCTGGCTTGAGCTCATAGTAGGTTCATAGTAAATAGTGGTTATTATCATTGTCATCAGTATATTTTGAAGGAATGAGCATAGGTCTTCTAGAGAATTCCAGATCTCATGTTCTTTCCACTATGCTGGGGTACTTCTATTGTCTTTTCTTTGTCTAACTTCTTTCTGGTTAAAAATAATGACAGAAAAAGATGGCTATTTTCTTGGTATTGGATGATATAATTCATAGGAAATGTACTTTGAAACCTGGAAATTTTAGGTATTAAAATTATAATTCTATCAATTATTAAAATAGTATAATATTCAAATTTTAATTATTATTATTCATCTACTTCCATCATTATTAGATTGTGAATCCTGCTGCATAGAAATCTTGTCTTAGTCTTTGTGTCCACAGAGCAATTAGTTACATGAGGCTTAATAAATGTATTGTGCATAATGCATTTGCATTTACTTGCTTAAAGAGGTAGATTGGGGTCTGCGGACAAGTCTGGGACAAGTCAGCCTAGACCAAACCCAGACTTGTCCGAAGACCCCAAGGCTGATGGAGAGGTAACCTGATCCAGTGGCCACTCAAGCAAGTTATACAGTATGATAGAGTGGAGCTCCATTCATTCATTCTAAAAGGCATGTTGAGCATCTAATCCACGCCAGACACCACTCTAGACAAAGGGACAGCTGTGAAGGAGAGTGAGAAAGTCAGGCAAAGGAAGCAGATAACACATAAGTAGGAAAATTACCCACCGCACTAAGGAGTGAAGAAAATAAAAATGGCTAAAGTGAAAGAGAGTTTTTAAAAAGTAAGGCAGAAGATATATCTGCTTTAGATAGGATGGTAGAGGCCTTGCTGAGACCAGGATGAAGAGAAAGATGAGCCACATCCAGATCGGAGAGGAGAGGGTCCCAGGAAAGGCCAAGGCTATGAGGCGGAGAACCCATTGGCATACCTGGAGGAGAGTAAGCCCTGGAGTTTGGTGAACAAGATGAGACAAGGCCTGAAATGTGAGGTCCGAAAAGTAGTCAGGAGCCATGTCGTTTAGGCCTTATTGTGTGTGTGCTCAGCCGCTTGGCCATGGCTGACTCTTTGCCACCCCGTGGACTGTAGCCTGCTAGGCTTCTCAGTCCATGGAATTTTCCAAGACAAGAATCCTGGAGTGGGTTGCCATTTCCTCCTCCAGCAGATCATTCCGACCCAGGGATAAACCCACCTCTCTTGCATCTCCTGCATCGGCATGTGTATTCTTTCCCACTGCACCACTTGGGAAGCCCTTAGGCCTCATTAGCCCCAGTTCAAGAGTTGGGGTTTAACTCCAAGGTCAGTGAGAAAGCCATTGGAGGGACTGAAGCAGAAGAATGACATGCTCTGACTTATTCTTAAAAATATTTGGTAACATATTCAGAGGCTTAAAGAATGAACTCATGGTTGCCAGGGGGCAAGGATTGGGGGGAGGATAGTTAGGGAGTTTGGGATCTACATGTACATACTGTTATATTTAAAATGAATAATCAACAAGGACAAATTGTATAGCACAGGAAACTCTGCCCAATGTTATGTGGCAGCTCGGCTGGGAGGGGAGTCTGAAGGAGAATGGGAACCTGTATATGTGTGGCTGAGGCCCTTTGCCGCCCACCTAAAACTATCACAACACTGTTAATCAGCTGTACTCCAATATGAAATAAAACATTTAGAAAAAATTAGCTTGGCTACTGGTAAATGGATTGAAGAAAGGCAAAATGGAAACAGGAAGACCAGTTAAAAGGCTGTGCTGTGCTTAGTCGCTCAGTCATGTCCTACTCTTTGTGACCCCATGGACTGGAGCCCACCAGGCTCCTCTGTCCATGGAGATTCTCCAGGCCAGAATACTGGAGTGGGTAGCCTATCCCTTTTCCAGGGGAACTTCCCAACCCAGGAATCGAACTGGAGTCTCCTACATTGCAGATAGATTCTTTACCAGCTGAGCTACCCAGGAAGCTCAATTAAAAGGCTATTGCAGGGGAATTCCCTGACAGTTCAGTGCTTAGGACTCTGAGCTCTCACTGTGAAGGGCCTGGGGTTCAATCCCTGGTCAGGGAACTAACATACCACAAACCACACAGCCAGAGAAGAAAATTAAAAAGCTATTGCAAGTGAGAGATAACAGCGGGTTTGTCATGGAGTTTAGGTTCTTGGTGCTCCCAGGAGCCTGGAATGTAACATACCCCTGATACCTTCATTTTCTCTGGGGCTGGAAGCTTAATGAACAAAACTTTGCCTATTCAGGACCAAAATTGTAATCTTAGAGTTGGAAATGATTAACTTCCCATTTTACAGATGAAAATATAGAGGCAAAGATGAAGTACAGTGACTGGTCAGAGTCACACAGTTTCTCACTGGTAAATCCATCAACAGGCCACTTCGCTCCCAGAGATCTTTCCTTGGCAGAAAGCCGGTCCTCCTCCATAGCAGTGTTCGCTACCTTTGTTTTGACATAAAGCCTAAAAGGTCGGGTCCAGAATATTAGGGGGATTTCCTGTGAGTTGTCTAAATGGTTATGTGGTTTGGTGACTGGTGACAGTGTCAAAAATATGACTGGGCCTGATCCTTGTTTCTAGTACAGATGTCATCCACAAATAAAAACAGTTTTGCTTCTTCTTCTTTTTTTTCCCCTAAACACTATGGATTTTGTTTCTTTTTTATTTTTCTTTGTTGCCCTAGGACATTCAGTACAATGTTGAGAAACGGTGAAAGCACACAGTCTCGCCTTGTTCCTACTTAATGCGGTGGGGGAGGTGTTGCCTTGTATCAGGTTAAAGATGTGCTCTTCACTCCTAGTTCACTAAAATTGATGTTTTTTTTATTTTCTTTTTCCTGAATGGTCATCTGAAGTTCTTTTCCTACATATGTTGACATGATTGTGTGACTGTTCTTTATTTTGTAAATGTGGTAAATTACATTGAACTTTAATATTAAGCCAATATTACACTCCCGGAATAAACTCTCCCTGATTATGATATATTATCATTTTTATGTATTATTGGATTTGGTTTGCTAATATTCTTTTAAAAAGAATTATTTATTTATTTGGCTGTACCAGGTCTTTAGCTGTGGCATGTGGGATCCAGTTCCCCGATCAAGGATTGAATCCAGGCCCCCACACTGGGAGTGTGGAGTCTTAGCCACTAGACCACCAGGAAGTCACTGGTTTGCTAATATTCTGTTAAATATTTTTGTCTATGGTCCCAAGAGATATTAATTATAACTTTCTTTCTTTATAATGTCCTTGGCTATTATAAGGGCATTATAATGCCTCATAAAGTAAATTTGGATATATTTTCTCCTCTGTTTTCTCAAAAAATTTATACAAAATTGATATTCTTTCTTTTTCATATTTGGGTAAAATTTATCAGTGAAACCATCTCAGACTGGAATTTCCTTTACAGAAGATTTTTAATTCCTTCCCCATAGGTAAAGATACAGGATTATTTGGGTTTTCTATTTCTTCTTTTATCAGTATCTAGGACACAAATTCTGTTTCAACTAAATTCTCAAATTTATTGACATAAAGGTGTTCAGAATAACCTTTTATTATCCTTTTAAAGTTTGAAAGATTTGTAGTGACACCCCTTTTTATTCTTTATATTGTTAATTTGTATTTTCTCTCTTTTTCTTTATCAATCTACCTAGAAATATGTTACTGCTATTGATCTTTCTCAAAGAATCAGTATTTGATATTGAGATTGTTTTTCTATTTTATTGATTTATGTTCTTTATTATTATTTTTTATTACTACATATTTTGGCTTTATTTCCTCTTTTTCTAGATTCTTGCATTGTTTATTTAAAATCTGTCCTCTTCTAATATAAGTATGTAATACCCTGAGCACTATGTTAGCTGCATCATACAATCTTTCTGATGTGATTTTTTAAAGTGTTATTTATTTCAAATTAAATTTGGGGATAGTCGACATCTCTTTTTAAAAATTTTTATGTATTTATTTCCTTTTGGTTCTCTTGGGTGTTCTTTGCAGTGAGGGCTTTTTGCTAATTGCAGCTCGTGGGGGCTGCTCTCTGGCCTCACTTGGCTCCCTCAAGTGGCTTCCCTTGTTGCAGAGCGTGGACCCAGGGTGCTCAGGCTTCAGTAGTTGTGGTGCAGAGACTCAGTAGTCGTGGCTCCTGGGCTCTTAGAGCACAGGCTCCGTAGTTGTGGCCGAGGGCTTAGATGCGCTGCAGCATGTGGGACCTTCCTGGCCCAGGGATCAAACCCATGTCTCCTGCATTGGCAGATAGACCCCCCTACTGCTGAGTCTCCCGGGAAGCCCTACATCACTTTCTGTTAATGATTTATAATTCAATTCTTTTGTGATTAAGTAACATGCCATATAGCTTCAATCCTTTGAAAGTTACTGAAAATGGTTTTATGACCCTGCCACTGCACTATGCTTAGTCGCTCAGTCGTGTCCAACTCCTTGCGACCCCATGGACTGTAGCCAGCCAGCTTCTCCGTCCATGGGATTCTCCAGGCAAGAATACTGGAGTGGGTTGCCATGCCCTCCTCCAGGGGATCTTTCCAACTCAGGGATCAAACCCAGGTCCTCCACATTGCAGGAGGATTCTTCACTGTCTGAGCCACCAGGAAAGTCCTTTATGACCCTATATATGTTTTATTTTGGTGAGTACTTTCTGTGTACTTGAAAAAAAAAGTGTATTCTGCAATTGTTGGGTATAATTTTCAGTGTGTTAATTAAGTTGTTGATAGTATTGTTCCAAATCTTATACTCTCACTAATATTTTTGTCTGCTTGTTTTATCAGTTACTGAGACAGAAGAGTTAACATCCAACAACAATTGTGGATTTGTTTATTTCTCCCCTTAGTTCTGTTTTGCTTTCTTATGATTAGTATTTATGCATTATATCTTTTGCCATTTAAAATTTTTAACTCATCTGTTTATGTTTAAAGTACATCTCTTTAGCATAAAGTTAGGTCTTATTTTCTTATGCATTTTGATAAGTGCCTTTAATTAGAATGTTTAATAAATTTACATTTAACACAATTGTTAATATAGTTGGATTTATGGCTCAGCAAGTAAAGGGTCTGCCAGCAATGCAGGAGACACAGGAAACCTGGGTTTGATCTCTGGGTTGGGAAGATCCCCTGGAGGAGGAAATGGCAACTCACTCCAGCATTCTTGCTTGGAAAATTCCGTAGACTAAGGAGCCCGGCTGGAGAAGGCAATGGCACCCCACTCCAGTACTCTTGCCTGGAGAATCCCATGGATGGAGGAGCCTGATAGGCTGCAGACCATGGGGTCGCTAAGAGTTGGAAACGACTGAGCGACTTCACTTTCACTTTTCACTTTCATGCATTGGAAAAGGAAATGGCAACCCACTCCAGTGTTCTTGCCTGGAGAATCCCAGGGATGGCAGAGCCTGGTGGGCTGCCGTCTATGGGGTCGCACAGAGTCAGACACGACTGAAGCGACTTAGCAGCAGCAGCAGCAAGGAGCCCGGCAGGCTACAGTCCATGGGGTCAAAAAGAGTCTGACACAGCTAAGCACATGGCACATAAGTCTACAATCTTATTTTCTATTTGTCCCATCTGTCTTTGTTCCTTTTTTTTCTCCTTCTTTTGTAATAAGTTAGTATTACGTAGCACTGTTTTATCTCCTCTGTTAGCCTTTCACTGTATCTATTTGGTTTTTTTCTGGTTGATCTAGGAGGCATTATTTACATTCTTAACTTATCATAACCTTCCATGAATTAATTTGACGCCACTTTGCATGTATTATAAGAATCTTGCAATGTGGTGTTTTCATATATTTTACTTCTACATATCTTATAAAGTGTACTTTTACACAATTACTTTTTAGGCAATTATACAATTAGGAAATAAAAATAATTATATTTGTCCACATATATAATGATGCTCTTCACCTCTTTGTGCAATTCTTCAGCTCAAAGAACTTCCTTTAATATTTTTTGTAGTATTTGTCTACCAGCAGTGATTTATCTCAATTTTTATCTACAAAAAAGGCTTTATTTTTGCCTTCACTTTTTAAAGGAGATAGAATTCCTGATTGGCAAATTTTTCTTTCAGCATTTTAAAGATATTCTTCCATTGTCTTCTGGCTTTCATTGTTTCTGATGAGAAGTCAGTACTTAAAATTTTATTTCTCTGTATATGATTGCCTGGCTATTTAATTTTTTTCTATTTATTTTTGTCTCAGCAATATAACTATAATATGTCTAGGTATAGATTTGCTCTTATTTTTTCTTCTTGAGATTAATTGCATTTCTAGGATCTATGGGTTAATGGTTTTCATCAAATAAGGGGGAAAAGTTGGTCATTGTGTCTTCAAATAATTTCTGTGACTCAAACTCAATTTCCTTTCCTTCTAGGACTCCACTTACACCTATACGAGACCATTTTATAGTCTCCCTTATACCCCTGGGATCTGTTCATTTTTTTCAATCTTTTCACTTTCTGTGCTTCCAGCTCTTTGATCTCTTCTTCGGCAATGTCCAATCTGCTGTTTAGGCCATTTGGTAAAATTTTAAATTCAGATATAATAATTTTTACATACAGAATTTCCACGTAGTTCTTTTTATAGTTTGTATTTATATATGGAGATTTCTTCTGTTCACCTGTTATGTCTAATTTTCACCTAAGGTTCTTACTATGTTTTAAAGTTCTTGTCTACTAATTCCATTATCTGTGTTATCTCTGGGTCTGTTTCTTTTGACTATTTTTTCACCTTAGTTCTAGGTCACAGTTTTCTGTTTCTTTACTTAGCTAGTGATTTTGTTTTCATAGTATACTGGAAATTGTGGATTTTACAATGTTGCAAGTGGTTTATTTTTCTTTTTTTGAACAGTGTTGACTTTTGTTTTGTCAGGTAGTTAATTTAGTCACAGATTAGCTTGATCCTTTTGAGACTTGCTTTAATGTTTTTAGAGAAGGTATAGAGTAACTCTTATTCTGTAGCTAGAATAGACCTACTCCTAAGTCTTTGCCCTTCTAAGATCTCAAAGGAATGCCCAGTATGTATAGTGAAGTCATCCTATTCTGATTTGTCAGACCTCCAATGTCTCCAAGCCCTATGCAATATCTGGAATCTTTGCACAGCTCACAGTTTCTTAATCATTATTCTCTGCCATGGCTTGCAGAGTCTTTTCTATGCATACATAATTTAGTCTCCAGTAAAAGAGTCAAGGAGACTTTTATGCAGAGTTATCAGACTTATTGCTCTGTGTACAGCCCCTTTCTCTCTGGTATGCAACACACAAATTTCAGCCACCTAAGCAAACCTGAACTCCAGTTATTATCCCATCAGATCAGTGAGATGTTGTGCTTTGATTCAGTTAACCCTTCCTGCACCACATCCAGAAGTTTCTTTCTAGGAAGGAAGCTGAAGGTGATTATGCAACTGACATCATATGTTTTCCTTTTCCAGTGACCACATTTGTTCTCTGATTGTTGTCTAGAGTGTGAACACTTCTATTTCAGTTTTGTATTTTTTTATAGCAGAACTAGTCTAGTACAAATTCACCCATAATGAGTGAAAATGGAAGTCTCTAGTACAACAGAGTGGTTCACATTCAATTGTTCATACCCCTCCATCTTTTATGACTCTAATTTTGTTCGTTTCTTTGTTTGTTTAGCAGAAGTATAATGGATTTACAATATTTTGTTGGTTTCAGGTGTATAGCAGTGATTTGGTTATATATGTATTTTTTCAGCTTCCTTTCTATTATAGGTTATTACAAAATATTAAATATAGTTCCTGTGCTAAATAGTAAATCCTGTTGTTTATACATTTTATATGTAGTGGTGTGTATCTGTTAATCCCATACTCTTAATTTATCCCTCCCCCACCTTTGCCCTTTGGTAATTGTAAGCTTGTTTTCTATGTTTGGAGTCTATTTCTGTTTTGTAAGTAAACTCATTTGTGTTATTTTTTAGATTCCACATATAAGTGATATCATATAATGTTTGTCATTCTCTCTCTGACTCACTTCACTCAGTATGATAATCTCTGGGTCCATCCATATTGCTGCAAATGGCAATATTCTGTTCTTCTTTTTATGACTAAGTAGTATTCCGCTGAATAAATATACCACATCTTCTTTATCCATTCATCTGTTCATGGACCCTCAGGTTGCTTCCATGTCTTGGCAGCTGTAAATAGTGCTGTTATGACTATTGGTGTGCATGTAGTCTTGTCAAATTAGAATTTTTGTCTGTTTCAGATATATGCCCAGGAGTAGGAATCCTGGATTGTATGGTAGCTCTATTTTTAGTTAGGTTTTTTTTTTTTTTTTAGTTTTTTTAAGGAACCTCCATGCTGTTCTCCATAGTAGCTGCACCAATTTGCATTCCACCAGCAGTGCAGGAGAGTTCCCTTTTCTCCATACCCACTCTAGCATTGATTATTTTCAGGCTTTGGGGGAATGGCCATTCTGACCTGTGTGAAGTGGCACTTCATTATAGTTTTGATTTACATTTCTCTAATAATTAGTGATTATTATAGATGGCTCTAGTTTTACTTTTGAGAAATGGGGTATCTCTGAAAAGGCATGTGAAGCTACATATATTTTACAGACAGAGAGCATGGCCAAGGTGATATGTGAAATTCAAGATGTTGTTTACAAACTCTGGTTTAATGTTTTTCCTATAAGTGTGGTTGTGTGATTTTGTGTATTCGTGTGTGAGAAAGTAAGAGTGAGAAAAGATGAGTATTAGAAGGGATAAAGAGAGATCAGGTAAATATAAAAGTAGGGAGGACACACTGGGAGGGTCCAAACCTTTATATTTAAAAAATAATACTCCACATTGGAATTTCCCTTGTGGTCCAGTGGTTACAATCCTGAGCTTTCACTGCAGGGGGCATGGGTTCAATCCCTGCTTGGGGAGCTAAGATCCTTAGAGGCCGTGCAGTCAAAAAACAATACTTAGCATGAAAGTGATTTAAAACATAAACCAAATTTAACTCTTGTCATAGTAGCTAAATTTCTGACTGCCTTGTTCTAAGTGCTTCTCATATTTTAACTTAATTAATCTGCATGACAACCCTTTGTGGTAGGTGCTAGTATTAGCCTCATTTTACGTTGGAAAACAGAAGCAGAGACATGGTATAACTTTCCCAAGGTTTGCTGCTGTTGTTCAGTCACTCAGTTGTGTCCAATTCTTTACAACCCATGAACTGCAACACACCAGGCTTCCCTGTCTTTCACCATTTCCCGGAGCTTGCTCAAACTCATGTCCATTGAGTCGATGATGCCATCCAACCATTTCATCCACTGTCACTCCCTTCTCCTGCCCTCAGTCTTTCCCAGCATCATGGTCTTTTCCAGTGAGTCAACTCTTTGCATCAGGTGGGCAAAGTATTGGAGCTTCAGCTTCATCATCAGTCCTTCCAATGAACACTCAGGACTGATTTCCTTTAGGATGGACTGGTTGGATCTCCATGCTGTCCAATGGACTCTTAAGAGTCTTCTCCAACACCATAGTTCAAAAGCATCAATTCTTCGGCACTCAGTCTTCTTTATGGTCCAACTCTCACATCCGTATATGACTACTGGAAAGACCATACCTTTGACTCTATGGCCCTTTATCAGCATAGTGAAGTTTCTGCTTTTTAATACTCTGACTAGGTTTGTAATGGCTTTTCTTCCAAGGAGCAAGTGTCTTTAATTTCATGGCTGCAGTCACCATCCTCAGTGATTTTGGATCCCAAGAAAATAAAGTCTGTCACTGTTTCCATTTTTTCCCTATCTATTTGCCCAAGGTTACAAAGTTAATAGATAGGAATTAGGGCTTGATCTCAGGTGGTCTACATCTAAAACTACCTTTTTAACCTGTGCACTGCCTTCAGAACAGAGAAAGATCTTGTTACTCTTCATTTCCCTTTCCTAATTTTTCTGTCCCCATACTTTAAACGGGCTTCCCTGTGGCTCAGCTGGTAAAGAATCTGCCTGCAATGCGGGAGACCTGGGTTCGATCCCTGGGTTGGGAAGATCCCCTGGGGAAGGGAAAGACTACCCACTCCAGTATTCTGGCCTGGAGAATTCCATGGACTTGCAAAGAGTCGGATACAACTGAGCAACTTTCACTTTCATACTTAAAAAAAATTCCACAGTAAGTTTTGGTGAGGTGTAAAAATCTCACTGGGATTTAGTGCTGGTGAGAGCCGCTTGACAATTGAAGAGCCCAGCATTCTGTTGGTCCAGATTTTTCACTTCTTAACTTCTTCTATTTCATCAGTTTCAGTAACCAATATTTGTTTTGATATTTAAGTGACCTTCAAGAGCAGGCAAAAGTTGGTGAGTGACTCAAGGAGATTTTCGGTGCCTATCCTCTTAATCTGGACCTCTTGAGAGACCAGCTGACAGTTGTGATGACCCATCTTTCTCGATGTCATAGGAAGTTGCTGGGAAAAAAATATCACTTCCCTAAATCATCAGTAATTCACATCGGGCAGCTGACTGTTTCTGCTTCTGACGGGGAAGGGTGCGCCGGGATCCTGATTGAGACTAGTGGCTGAATCGCGCTAGGATTTTTCTTCCCACTTCTCTACCTGCCAGTTGCTATCTCCCTGGGATGAGTTCTTCCTGTGATCTTTGAGATTTCAAGAAGGAAATGGATAGCAGATTGCAGGCTATTATTACGGCAAGATCATTTCTCTTTGGCCACCAAACAGTTGTTCCCTGAGTCATTGAACCACTCTGTTCAGTGTCTGTCAAACTCAACTGCCTTTGAAATTTAGAGGAGAAAGTCTGTGTGTGCCAAAACCAAGGCCCTGAGTCACCCAGCGCCCTGCAGGAAGATAGCAATGAATCGGGTTGGAAGTAGTGCCAGGAACCACACCTTTCAGTTAGTATGGACCTACATGGGCCCATTCCACAGACATCTTTCCAGACATAAAATCTCATGTCCTCGCAGATAGGAGGTAACACTGTCTATTCTCTCTGCTGTCTGCAAGGTTCCTCATTAGTGAATCATCTCCCTAAGTATCTTTTAACATGGATTGAGCCATGTACTAGGGAGATCATATTTTGAAATGTCTAAGGAAACTGCATTAGACATTACAGTTTATGATACAAAATAGAGGGAGTTTGTATTGGGAAACATAACCTCTTATTTACTAGGAAGACCTGAGTTTGGACAGATCTACCTGGGCCCATTTGAAAACCAGAAAACCACTGTCCTTTTTCTCTTGTCAACCAGAGTTCTGCAATTATTCTATATAATTGTTATTTTTCTTTTCTTTTTGGAAGGAGTCTCCTGCTGAAGAAAGAATCTAAAGAGATGCCTAAGTTCCAAGGGATTTTCCTCTAAGACTAATAACATCAAGATAGCTTTGATTTTATTTATTTATATTCATTATTTTTTTCCACAAGAGAAATGTATATCATCTTCAGAGATCTTGGGTTAGAATTTTTTATTTCACTTTTGCTGGTTGAAGATGAATCTCAAACCCTGATGCTGTATTTTTGTTTATTTCATGAAGAATTTCAGATGGTGCTTGACAACTGATACCTCCTATAAAACCAACAAATACTGTCATACACTGTGTCTATTAAAGATATCTTCCAAGTGTCATTTCACCAAGTAAAGAATTTGAACCACCTCACACTGTACATTTTTGGTTAAATATTTGAGAGCTATTATTTTGAAATTCACCCATAGTAATTAATAGCCAATTCAAAAAAATTAAAATTTGGGGTCTGTTTCTACATTTATACTCCATCTTCTCCCTCTTTAAGTTCTTCTGGAAACAAAACAGAGTATCCCTCTTCCAGCAAACCACTTTCAAAATTCCATGTAAGAAAATAGCAGACTTAAACTTATGAAACATCACCATCAGTTTCTGAGGATTCTGGGACTAGAACACAACCAGAAACTTTATAATTTAGAACGTGAGAGCCTAGAACATTAACGTCTGAGTTGGAATGGTATTGGCTCCAAGGTTAAAAATAGAGGACCACAGTTTTATTGCCTGTGATTATGACATACTCCCCTTGAATACCAGTAGAGCTCAAACGTGTACTGAAGGCAGCCAAAGGGTAAATAAATTAACTGAAATGACTCAGAAAGCACCGAGGGAGCCAAGGTGTGTAGTCGTAATAAGGGACTTTGTTCTTGAGAACAACCCTACTCGGAACTCAAGGAACAGAGCCTCAAAGAATTATAGCACTTAAATGAGTTTCATTTATAAGCTTTCTCCACAGACATGGGAAAGAACACACATATGATGACTTATTATGATGTTTGGAAGTTCTGGGCACTTACCAGACATTCAAGCCAACGCACTTTTCCTTTTAACCCAACAGAATACCTGAGTCGTGTGTACTAAGAATGTTTTAAAAAAATAGGGGCTTTCCTGGCGGCCCAGTGGTTAAGACTTCACTCTTCTACTGCAGGGGACTCTGGACCCATCCCTGGTGAAGGTACTAAGATCCCACATGCCATGCATGGCAAAAAAATAAAAAATAAAATTTTAAAAATAGATGAAATGAAAAGACTACATTGATATAAAGACCTTGAGATTTTCTTCAATCCCTCTTGCCAGCTTACTACTTGTAACAGCTTCCTGCTAAGGCAGGGTGCTGCTACTGAAGCTCATCTTTGTAGAATATTTTTTTCTCAGTGATTTGTCTGCACTTAACCTGGCTGCATTTTTTCTGTGCCAGGACAAGACCTGGTTGTCCATTTTCTTTTGTGAAGGCATCTATGAAAGGTTTTGAAGTCCACTGGTTAAGAGGAAAAAGTGCTTTCGTGTTTGATCAGTACGTAGGCAAAGGGTAGTTGGAAAAAAAGCTGAGTCACACTCGAAACAGCTGCATTTGCAAACAAAGTGAGGGGGCTCCATCATAGGCTTCGAAGTCCCAATCCTGGGTTCTGGCCTTGGCTGCAATCAAGGGCACACCTCTCAGTGACTCTCAGCTTCATTTACCTTTTTGTTAAATACCAACATTTATCGAGCACTTACTATATACTAAGCACTTTTAGCCATTTACCGCTCACAACAATCCTGTGGAGTAAGCATTATTTTCACCCCCATTTTACAGATAAGTAAACTGAGGCTCAGAAAGTCTATGAAGCTTGTTCAGTGTTACACAGCTAGAAAACTAAGAAGACCAGGATTCAAATTCTCATCAGTCTCATTTCAGAGTCTGAGCTTTTAGTCACCCTGAAATGGGTCTAATAACAACACTGTTATTGACACTGTGAGGATCAAAAGAGATAATGTTTGTAAAAGCACCTAATTCATATACACGTGGGAGGTATTATAATTGTTAGAATGAGGTCATTTAAGAAAAGGGAAAACTAAGAAATAGTTCTATGACTTGGTTATGGAAAAATATTTTCAAGTGCCTGTAAACCAGAGCTTACTTGTTCCTTGTAAACCAACTTAAAATTTCCTGACACATTATGTTTCTTGACAGTACTCCATCAAAATGTGAAATATGATATGTTACATAAATCAAGTATAATGAATGACTATTTCACTTTATTTTTTGTTTTGTTTTTTATTTTATATTTATTTTTTAATTGAAGGATAATTGCTTTACAGTATTGTTGGCTTCTGCCAAACAGACCATTCCACTTTAGATTGTATCTGTTTATGAAAGCTGGACAAGCTGAAAGACTAAGAGAAGCAACTCTGATCCATTGTTAACTCTGAGCCAAGCTTCACTGGTTTGCTATTTTATTTAAGTTATGAACACATTTGCACAGAAATTCAGCTCAGATACCCGGGAATAATAATGTAGGTTACCAGTATTCTAAAAAGTATTATTTGTTGCTTATAGGACAAAAGAGGATCAGAGTCTATAAGATGGAGACATAATGTTCCTTAAATCACCACCACAATCCTAAGTTATTTTACTTTCAAATAGAAATTTAAAAGGACCTCAACAAGCAGTAAATTTAGAAACACAGTGATCAAGATGTTTTGTAGATGGATAGTTAAAAACAGCCCAAACAAACAACAACAGAAACCCCCAAGAATATTGAAAAGATTTATTTGAGTTCCATATGCTCTTTCTCAGAAGTATATAAAAGCCAAGTGTTTGGACCCCAAAGCCAAAATATACTTTCCCCTCCATGGGATCTGTAGGTTCCTCAGATCCACAAAGAACTCTGCTTTTGCTGCATGAGTCTGTCTTCTGTGGTTAGAACTCTTTTGACAGGTGTTGTGTGAGATGGAAGAGAAGGCTCAGAGCCTTGTTCCTTCCTCCTCTGTGTCAGGAACTCATCAAGAACCCTTCAGCCATCAGCAGGACGGTGATAGCGACATGGCCTAACTAGATGGAGTCTCTTGGGCGAACCACTTCTTAGAGTCAAACAACTGGCTTGCCTTTTCCTAGTTCCCATAGTATTGATGGAATTGATTAAAATGATTGGTTATTTTAGGGTTATGCAGACAGATATGAATGTAGAATAATAGGTAGATCAAGAGTAAAGGAACTGTGGTCACACATATGTCGCAAAATGAAAACGAAAACCCTCGTTACCAGATACTGCGCCCTTTGGGGAGCCAATGACTGAAAATTTAGAATTCATATTTATATTTCTTATAAAGAGTTTCTTCCAAATTCTTAAGCTTGATGGTAACAGTACTTCCCCACCTTTTTAGTTGGGAATATTTTACCTGATAGATGTCCTTTTTTTCTGAATTATGAGTCCATAGATAGAAAATACCTTTCAGAGCTATAAATTTACATCACATTTAGTGCATGTTTCATTTTTATTCATTTTAATTCATTTTTATTGAAAAGAATAGCAATTTATGAAATTGGGGCTACACCAGAAAATCCACACTGAATGGTTTCCATACTTGTGGGTTATCCTAACTGATCTCTATCTGCTGGGTTATAAAGGTTTCTCTTCTGAAAATCAAAGGTTTAGTAGACTCACAGCACCAGTTATGTCGCTGGTGCTCCAACCTTACGCCTTTTGTCCAAAAATAGGAAAGGGTTTGCACCCTAGACAATGTGAAGTGGTTTTGTAAAGTTGCGTGAGCTCTGTCCTTGGAGAAGGTAAACCAGAGATGGGTTATCCTAGGAAGGAAGAAACAGGATGAGGTAACTGAATGCCGGGTACAGTGTTTGAGGGACAGGGAATTTTACACTCTTACTGTTCTAATCCTTATTGAACCCTGTTAACTTCTCAGAGCCCTTGGCCACCAACTACCCTTTTATTATCTGAAGTTGGAACTTCACTTTCATTCTATCAGCGAGAATATTGAAAATCCATTGTAGGATAAATAGAAGAGGATACGTAATAAAGAAGGTGACCAGATTTTATAAATGAAAGATTTGCAACTAACTGATGGAATCTGCAATTTTTGGAAAAGGTGCTATTCTAGACTTAATAGCCTAGCGTCCTTTCATCTTAGTTTTACTAGTTCACGCACTTTGAAAAGAAAAGAGGGCATGAATAAGGAACTACCATATGAGAAATGAAGCCATGAATCCCCTTGAGAAAAATTTTTTGGAGGAGATAGGCTTATAAAAATTTATCTAGGTACACCCAAACCAAAATGGCTTAATAAGGGACCATTTTGAAAAAGGCAGTCTCATGAATTTTAACATCAAGAGGGAATCAAACAGTTCTACAGGGTATGTGATTAAATCCTTTTCTGTTTTGAATTTTTTTTTCCTTTTGGTTAGCTCAATTTGTTTAATAGTGAATAGATGCTATTTGTGATGTCCAAGAGGTACTTTGTGGGTTTCAACAATAACAGTAAGGAAAAATAATATTGCTAGAGTCATGTTTTAAGATCGACTGATTAACAAAATTCAAGGCCTTGTATGGTTTTTGGATCTTGTGGCTACAGCTTTACTTTCCAAGCTTTATTCTGGAATGAGAATATAGTTTATTTTAAAGGGCTGAAAATAAAGAATTCCATGCAAGCTCTTGTTTTATCAACATAGCAATAGCGATTGTTGGAACTGTAAGCTGACATTCATTAAAACTTCTGAATCAATCATATTTTTAAAATTTTTATTTCTTTTTACTGTTTTCTTTTTCAGTTTTATTGAGATATAACTGACATACAGCACTCTATAAGGTGCACAGCATAATAACTTGACCTACATACACTGAAAAGTTATTAACAGTAAGTTCAATGACTAGAGTTATAAAAAATTTTTTTCCTTGTGATGAGAAATTTTAGGATTTATTCCTTTAGCAATTTTCAAATATATTATACAGCAGTGTTAACTGTAGTCATTATGTTGTTCCTTAAGTCTCCAGTAATTATTTATCTTCTAACTGGAAGGTTGTATCTATTGACCACCTTTATTCACATTTTAAACTCTTTCCAGTCTACCATTAGCCATTTAAACAAATGATGATTAAAGATTCAGATTTTTTTTTTGCACATTCTTCAAACATGATTTTTTAAAGTACCTATTTTTTTATCTTATTAAATGATCCATAATATTTTCTAATAAAGGGTTTCAGCAACATATAATTGAACAAATTCTGTGTCTAACAAATTAAACCATTGCCACATTGTTTCCTTTCCCAAAAAACAAGTTATCTTTAATTAGTCTTTCAGCAATGTGGTTTAAAAAGCCACAAACACAGACTTTTTCCTTTTATATAAAAGAGTAAAAACACTTTCATTTGTTCCTGAAAACTGGGTGGGGGAGAAGAGATAATTTATATTTTCCTTCACTATAAGTGCCACATGAAGAAGATCTGAGGTGAATTTTTAGAAGAGAAAAAGCAGAAGAGACCCTGGTAAGTTTTAAAACCATATATATATATATATATATATATATATATATAGGATGAACACTTAAAACTTCACAAGATTTCTGGAAGGCCTCAAATGCAAGCATTCATTGAGGTTACACATGGAAGATAGTAAGAATTACAATTCAAAATGCAGTCTCAAAAAATCACGATCCTTCCAAGCCTTATTCAATCTAGTTTCCTGTCTAGACTTGCAAATTGAACTGGAGAGTTGAAGCAATTATTCAGATAATTCAAAGGAAAAAAAATCCCCTCACTGAAAAAAAATTTTGAGGAGCCTAAACTATCTGAATTGTTTGTCCTCACTGATCAATTCACCAGATAATTGTACTTCAGTCTGAGAATTTGAAAAGGGCCTTAAGATTTGAGTCAGTAAGAAATTTCATGAGTATTTTTTTTTCCGGTGCGTTCAAACTCAATAAAATGTGTATAATTTATAGGAAAAGAAAGGAAGCTCTCGGAGAATCCTCTTTCAAGAAAATTGGAAGCTATTTTTATGAGGGATAGAAAATCTTGTATTTGTAATGACCCCCCTCTCCCTACTAAAAAGTTTTCTTAAGTCTAATCTTCTAAGTACCTTTGTTTTTCAGATGAGATGACAAGATTTAACCAGAAGACAAAAGAAACTCATTAAGCTATCTTCAGCTGGATGCGATACCCTGTAGTTATGTTTACATGGTATTTGTATATTCTTGTGAAATACACCTTAAATAAAGGAAGGAATTATAACCAGTGTTTAGTACGCATTAGTATTTTTATTGATAGATGCTAAGGTAACAGCCAAGCTTTGAAATTGTAAAGGTTCAGAAGCTCAAAACTAATTGCACTGATCCAGTCAGATAAAGGTAGATAATATTAAAAAAAAAAAATTTTTTTAAACACATTATAAGTATACTTTAAAAATTTAAAGAAAATGTTCACATAAAACTGAACTGGACTGTAAATTTCAAAGTAAAAATTGTGTAGATTAATAGTCCAGGAAATATATCAGATATTTAAATTATTTGAAATTTGAAACCCATTCATGCCAGAAATTACTACTGCATAGGCCTGTCATACATCCTGTTAGAAAATTAGAAGCATAATCTTTAAACCAGGAATAGTTAAATAAGTATTAAAAGGAAGCTTATTATTTATCTCACTTTTTTCAAATATAGACTAATGGAATACATTCAACAGAATCACATTAATTCCGATACTGCTTTAAAGAAGGTTCAGGCACACACAAAATTTAAAAGACAGTTCTTCTACAAACAAAAACATCATCAAAACAATGATTCCAAATCATACATGAAATGGCTGTTGTCTGTTCACAAAAATCCTAAACTTTATGGAGCTAGATCGATAACACATAAAAAGAAAACAAAACCAAAAATTAAAACTTTCTCAAATTTAACTTTTAGGATCTTCCATTACAGTTTTGTCGTATTTGAAGATTTTTTTCAAGATGGCATGATTAAATACTTTAAACTTTTTTATAAAGCTTTTATAAAGCCTGTGGTAAATAGTGGCCTTAATCCCTAAATGTTAAACTAATAATAACTGTTAAAATGATGTACATATTTTTTTAAATTTAATGTATTTTCAGAATTAAAGTAAAAATAGATAATTCTAAAATAATCTGAAAAATTAAATTTTGTTTATTAACAATCAGTTTGGCAATTGTTTTGTAATTTAGAAAAAAAGAAGATAGGACTAAAATATGTTTTGTTGGGAATCATAGCTTATAAATATGTTGAAAGCATGTAAGACATTTTATCATATGTTTACGTGAACCTTATTTTAAAGGAAAGAACCAAATTATAGAAAGAAGATGCTATCCTTGTAAATTACATTGCTATAATTTTTGCCAAGTTGGAACATTTTTATGAAATCATAATTGATAACTATGGAAATTCCCTGTCAACATAGTCCTGAAATCTGTCTTTAATAATTCAAAAAAATATTTTAAAGACCAAAATTAACAAGTTTGGATTGATAATTAACATATGATACTGTTAAAAAGCAATATAATCTTGTATTTTCTTCCATAAGAAATCATTGGTAATTTCTAAACGTTAATACAAATTATTTTTAATTCATAAACCTTTTAGTTTAGGAATAACATTATTGTAAATATTGAAAAGTTTTCTGCTTTTTAAAATTTTAAATTCTTGATATTTGAAATACTGATATTTGAAAGGAAGATGAGATAACTTCATTAAAGTTTTATTTCTATGAAAAGCAAGGAGTTGCCAAGAAAGTATTAACTGCTTAAGATTTTTTAATTTCAAGTTTTGAAAAACTGAAATTAAAAAAACTCTGCATTGTATCTATTTATAAAGCAATGGGAAAGTATACATTCTGAATAGAAATTCTATTTAAAAGCACTTACTAAATACCAAAAGCAATTTTAACAAGATATAAAAAATTTTTAATTGTTTTAGTCAAGCTCTTTTTGGATTTATAAAGCAGAATAACAAAGTTTTATTTTGAATGCCAAATATTTAAGTAAGTTGATATTTTACTGCTCAGATTTTTGTAACCTTTAGTTGGAATATAAACCTTACTTCAACTTATTTATAAATTCTAAATATAAAGTATAAATTCTAGAATTCATCCCTTATTTATTTATTGGCTTTTAAAAATGCATATAAAAATAATGCATTTCTATTTTCACAGATAAATGAACTAGTAGCAAGAAACAGAAACCATATGGCATATTGAAGATTTCTTGCATTTTATTTTTTAAAATTTGCTAAAACAATAATTTCAGAAGAAAAGGTTATTTTCATTTTATCTGAGACCTGTAGTAAAATAAGTAACATTTTCAATTTTATATTATTTTTCAAGTTTCTATTTTGCCAGTTCTTAGGCTTAAATGAAACAGATACAGCAGATTACAATTCTGATGCAAAGGGTAACTCAAAATATGGTTCATAATCTTATCTTACTAAACTAAGTATTTGCATTGCTGTAAAAATAAATATTACATGTTGTATGGGGTGAAAATAATAGTAAAATGGGTATTATACAGAATGTTAGGATCTGCCACAGAAAGAATCAATAAGGAGGAAAATTTTAATACAGTTTTAGAACCTTCAAATCTATGGCTAACCGGTTGCATTTACTTTGCTTTACTTTCTTAATGAATTAGTCTCACAATTTTGAAAGTTACAGAGGGATAGCTTGGTTTTAGAAGATGCACAAAGGTTAAACAACTGGGTTCTCAGCTACCTGACACTTACAAACATCCGGTTGTGAGGCTTCATGCAGGCAACAGAGTCCTGTGCAGATTTTTGGTTTTCATACAGAAATACTGACATTATAAAAACACAATAACTGGTTTTATAGTAACCATATGGAGTTATACCAACATTAAGAAAAATGTTAGGGGTAAGCCCTATTATCTCCCGAATTTCTGTTTAAGTATTGTCCTTGATTTGAAAACAAAATTGACTCAATTACAATGAACTGTATTTCAGAAAAAATCATTTAGGTATGTTTTTGAGTTAAAATAACATGATTTAACAAAGTATTTATAGTGATATAAGATAGGAAACATAGAGAAAACTAAAATGGCAATTAAAAAATAACCCTAAAATGTCATTTTACTATTATTATTCACTATTATGCCTTTATGAAATACCAAAAATATTTTAAAAATAGTGATGCTATATCTGTTAGCATATAATTTTTAATTAGCTTAAAAATTTCATAGTATTAAAAAATCTGTATTCTGGTCTCAGAGTAATTGCCAATATCAATGAAAGCTTAATAAGTAAATTGCATCTCTTTCTAAAACATAATTTCAGATGTTCTAAATGATATTCCTCTCTAGGTTTTGATCAAAGAATTCTGACATAATTCTAGCCTTTAGACTCTTGATCATGATAAATAAATCTTTAAGTAGTTTTTTTAAATTTATTTTTTAATTGAAGGATAATTGCTTTACAGAATTTTGTTGTTTTCTGTCAATAAATCTTTAAGAAGCTTTAATTTCGCCTAATGTTAAAAAATCTTATCTGTCTTTCAAAGTATTATTAGAAAGAATTGAAAAACAGTGGCAAATTTTTCTTTTTGCCAGTTATAGGTAATAATAATATAATAAAATAATAATATTTTAAAACTCTCCAGAAGTTTTTGTCTTTATGATATTTTTTTACAAATACCACATAAGGAGAAGTAAAACCATCAAAGATTTACTGTATAACACAGTGAATAATATTTAATACTTTATAATAACCTATAATGGAAATAATCTGAAAAAATAATATATGTATATATAATAGAATCACTTTGCTGCACACTTAAATCAAAACAATATTATAAATCTACTTTTAAAAAAGAAGAAATATAAAATTATGGTTTAAAATGTCTGCAATATACCACATAAAATAAATATTGCAAAGCAATGCTTTTTTTTAAATACTAGAGGATCCCATTTCAATACAATTTTCTTTCCTTTTTTAAATAAAACATTTTAATTTTCTTTTTTTTAGCTTCTCATGTTTTGTTTTATAATGATATCCCATTTTACTGAAGAACTTTCTGTTTGAAACTTACTCCAAATACAGTAGATTTGAGCTTTCTCAGTGACATTACTGGTTCAAGCTTGGCGAACTATTGACTACATTTTTTTTGCTATCCACATGTTAATAAAAACAGCAACAAGCAAACCCTCTGGTCTTGATCACTTTTCACTATCACGATTGACTAGAATTTTAGAAGCATTTTTAATTCTCAAGACGTGTTAGGCATTCAGATGAGCACTGGCTCACAACTCACAGATAAAAAAGAAATTGGCTACCCAAAAAGAATACATTGTGCAAATATAAATGTTAATAAAAATGGACAAGAAGACCACTTCACTCTCTTGCAGTTTTTCAGGCTTTGACTTCAAAACATTGTGTCCTAATACACATTTGCTTAGGTTAGACTTAGTTTCCAAAGCCATGTTAACTTTATAATTCCCCCTCCTTTAAAAAAAAAATAACCTGTATTATAACCATAACCAAAGAAATAGCAAATGAATAAATACATGGAAGCATACATGTATATTCTTTTGGTTTTGTGTATTTATTGTATTCATAGTTCTAACTAAACTGTGATACTACATTATGCCGCCTGTAGACTATCCCAAAGCTCTCTTAAAAATCTCCGAGATTCATCTAAGTAATTTTCAAACAAGTATTGTTGACTTTTGCAACGTCATTTAACTGGCTTAATCAAAGTGTTATGAGCTATCTAAATGAGCACCTAAGAATGTCACTCATTTTTACTGATAATCCATACCATTAATCTCATAACATTTCACCTGATGTCTGGGTTTACTTTTGCAAATGTTATAAAGTAGTTACTGGGCCAAACATGATCCCAGCCCTACTATTTATTTATTTATTTTTTAATGTTGATAGAATCGGAAGTTGATTTACCCAGGACTATTTTTCTGGAGAAACACGGATAATGGGTGGAGGAGGGTGGGAGGGAGGGGAAAGGAAGAAATGTCTTTATTCCTCTCTATCTACAAACCTGGAAAGATCTAATAACTGCCAATTCTGACAAAGCCTATTTGCAATCCCTTTGCATTGAACAAATGACCTAGACTTCTCAACAAAATATAGTAATTTTTATAATATTATAATTTCCGAATGAACAGTGTCAAGTGATTCTAATGGGGTCCTGTAACATCTTGGTATTCAAATTGTGATCCTATGTGGGGTTTTTTTGTTGTTTGTAACAGGAGTAAATCTAGTTCATTATCTCTAAATGTACCTTGAGAAAGCTACTATTATATTTTTATTTGTCCTTCGTATGTGTTCAATTTTCTCTCTACGTTTTTAAATCTATTAGGTCACCCTAACCAATATAAAATTACGCTGTCCTTAGAAGAGTTGACCGGCAGAGGACCCAAACCCTTTGGGAATTCTGTTCTTGGAGTTTGTGGAGCTGGTGGTTCCCTCCTGTCTCTTCCCTCATCTCTCTTCCTTATCACTTTTCTCTACATCTGCTGAGAAGTAAAAGAATCTGTCTGCAATGCAGGAAACCTGGGTTTGATCCCTGGGTTAGGAAGATCCTCTGGGAAAGGGCACAGTATTCTTGCCTGGAGAATCCCATGGACAGAAGAGCCAGGGTCAGGGGTAGAGGGGCTACAGTCTATGAGGTCGCAAAGAGCTGGACACGACTGAGCAACTAACAATTTCATTTTTTCAGCATATAAGGGCATGCTCTCTCGCCCACAGGCTCGACAGGCTTTATATCAGTTTACTCGGTGAATTCCTTGTGACTGCATGTTCTTTTCTGTATTAAAGGATCACTATAAACTAGGAAAGCCCATGGGGTTGGGCTTCCCAGCCATGGCAAAGCCTGCTGTGAGATCCAGAGGAAATTTACAAATCAATACATTCTCCATAATGTTTAGTAGGGATGTTGTGTGTGAGTCGCTCAGTCGTGTCCGACTCTTTGCGACCCCATGGACGGTAACCCACCAGGCTCCTCTGTCCATGGGATTATCTAGGCAACAATACTGAAGTGGGTTGCCATTTCCTTCTCCAAGTAGGGATGTTGGAGTGTTGAAATGCTTTTTTTTTTTTTTGAGGGAATATTTGTTTTTAGTCTGCTCTCCAATTCAAACAGGATGTTTTTAATCTTGTTGGCTTTTTTTAAAAAAATTGGAATACCAGAGAAAAATCATAATATGTGAAGTTCAAATGTAGACACTGAATAAACAGAGACTTGCTTTCAGTTGTCAGTTAGGAGAGCATCTGATTCTGTGTCCAGGAGTGTCAGTCCACGGTCATGTCCGACTCTTTGAGACCCCATAGACTATAGCCCAGTGCCAGGCTTCTCCGCCCATGGGATTCTCCAGGCAGGAATACAGGAGTGGGTTGCCATTTCCTTCTCCAGTGTGTCTGGGAGATCTGATTTTAATTCTGAGTCTGGCAGTGACTCTCGGTGTAAACTTCTACAGTAATTTCTTTGTCTGGAAAATGGGGATAATCCTATCAGCCACAGAGGTTTCCTTACAGGATTAATTGAGGTAATGGATAGTTAAACATTTTGGAAAGGTGAAATCCAAGGCATAGAAAAGAGAATGGGGCGGGTGGTTGTGTCACTTTGGGTGCTTTCCTCTCCCATCCCAGTCTATTTATAAGATGTGAAAAGTGAGCTGTTTGAGTTTAAGTCCTCTAGTTACTTTGACAACTTGTCTTTGGGGGTGATGATGAATCTTAGGGTAAGTGTCTATTGACAAGATAGCAAGGGTCCGAAATACCCCCAAAGTGGGGGTCTCCAGAGTGCTTTTAATTTTTTTTCAGCTCTCAGCTTTACTCCATTTCTTTTGCTTCTCATGCTTCCATTTTTTTAGGGGATACTGTCCTGGAGGGTATTAAAAATCATGAGAAGCCCCTGGGCACAAAGGTATCTGTGACAACCAGAAGCATTTTTGTCTAGATGCCCTGTATTGAAGTATCTTGCCACAGAGTGGACTGTGGGGGAAGGTTGGCTATTTGGCTGCCTCAGCTTCTATGTTGCTATGAATTTCATCTCCTTGTAAGAACCTAACTGGATAGCTAACTGAAGGGGTAAAAGGGATGAAGGTTTAAGATGGTTGAGTTTTTACTGCCTTAATTAATATATCACCTCTACTGAAGTTTCCCCAGCATTGGACTTAATGCCCCATAAATGAAGTCTTAATCATCTAATAGCTTCCTTTTCTTTAAAAAAAAAATGTACCTTTGCCTTTCTAAAGTTGATTGCTTGGACACATGACTGAGACTACAAAAGAGATTTAAGTTTTGGTGCAGGCAGCAAGTAGATGGTGGGTGGTTAGGCCAGGGGTAAAACAATAATAATAATAATAATAAAGTTTCTTTGAACAGATTGGGTGGGAAGAAAGGGAACTCAAGTGTCTCTTTATAACTATTTAATAAGAGCTCTAGGTCTTCTTGTATCAAGAGGACATTCTAAAATATATTTTAGAAATAAACACAACTTACTTGTTAAGCTTTCATTGTTATTGGCAACTACTTTAAGAGACCAAAATACAGATTTTTAATACTACAAAAAACTCCTGAGTTAATTAAAAATTACATGCTAACAGATATAATATCACTATTTTTTTTCTAGAAAAAGATCTTCCAAACCTTTTCCCTCGCAATTCCTAAAGGCACTTTCTAATTTGTCCAGAGAATGGTCAGTCCAAATAGGCACCAACCGAGCTCATTTCAACCCATTTGGTAAAAGGAGACTATTAATATTAATACTGGGAAACAATAAGGTTTCATATAAGGAGACTGAATGAAAAACAAAAAAATGAGTTTTTTTCTCTTTTCTTCCCCCTTCCTTTCTTGCATTGTAGGAATTGTTCTCTGTTGAACCCTGAGCTGCTCTGCTGTGTGGTACCCTGCAAAGAGCTATGGATTCTCAGAGAAATGAACTACCTTATCAATATTTGATGGCGAGCTCAATCTGTAGGGATCCTGCCATTTTTCTGAAGCATGGTTTGGACTGTGTCTTGGGTAGCCTCTGTGTCCTGCAGCCAGCGTCCTGATTTTCCTCTCTGTCTCTCCCTCTCACCAAACCGGGGGCTGGAGAGCAATCGGGAGGCAGTGGTTGATCACTCCACAGCATGGTGCTGGGGCGGGCTGGGTGTGTGAGGGGCTGGGAAGTGAAAAAGAAGGGGTGAAGAAAACGACCAGAGCTTTTCCTTCTTCTGAAAGGTTGTCCGAAAGTACAATTCTTCATCTTTTAGTTTTGCTAGCTGTTCTCTATTATGTCCCTGGCAGTTCCTTGTTTTGAGCTCTTTGCTTCTACTGAAGAAGAGGAACAGTTCAGAAAGCTGTATGACCTCAGTAAGTCATTTTACCTCTCTCATCTTTCTCTGTAGAGAGAAAAAATTGAATTAGAAGATCTTTAAGGACCCTTTCAACTTCAAAGACCAATGTCTTATTACCAATGTCTTATGCAGTGAGAATTAGTAACACTTATTTGATGAGTAAATGATGCTAACATCCTGTTTCTTGGATGTGCTATAAAGGACGGCGTAATTATAAGACTACTTATACTGTAAACTTCACTTAGTTACTCTGTGCAGGGGGAAAGCTACCTTTTTTGTGAGCAATTAATGTTTTTTGATGTGTATGTGTGTGTGCTGAGGTTGTTTCTTGTAACATCCCATTGAATGAGGGTAGGAGGGCGTCGAATGTGACGACCACAGGGGTAAGGATGGATGTGCCGCCTGTCTGTCCATCCACACATACCTTGAGTGACTGTGCAGACAAGGTCACTTGTCAGGGACTGGTTTCTGAGTTTTTAGATCTCCTTAGGTCCTTTACAGCTTTTTTTTTTAAAAAAAACTTCTTGCACAGTTTCCAATTTTCTTGCCTTTAAATTCAGAAGAGTGGTAAGGGGAGGTAGCCAACTATTAAGTGATTTATTTTTCTGGAAAGATTTTTATGACTAAAGGCAAAAATAGAAGATTGTCTTTGGATTCTGGTTTCCCATACTGTCTGTTGGTCCCATTTTTGGTAGTAGTTCACTTTAATTTCCTCCACCTAAATTATCATATCAAATGTAAACATTTCCACACATATATTTTTGTAAATGTACAGTGGGCATATTGGCTTGTCTTTTTTTTTTTTCCCCTTGTTGGTTATCTATTTTATTTTTGGCGTGGCTTTTAGAATGAGGTTCTTGGTGGGGAGGCACATGGCTGAGTGTTGCTGAGCATGCCTTACTCAATTCTGATACTGTCAGTAAATCTTTTCTACTTCATATTTCTGCTGTAGTTCCCTTATTATAAAAGAAAAAGAGAGAAAATATAATATGGTACACTTTGGTTACAGGAAAGGGTAAGGTATTTTTATCTTTTCCTCACCCAGTTTTACCTCCGAGAACAAACTAAAATTTGTATTTCCTTAACTAGTTCAGTCATAGGTAAACCAAAAGGAAAAAAAAAACAATTTTAAAAGAATAAGGGAACAACATTTTTAAGGTGGCTTTGTGGCTTCAGGGAGAAGGAGAAGATGCCAAAGGTAAAGTAGAGAAAGGAAGAGGTTTAGCTGTTGTAAGCACTGGTCTCGCCGAGAATAGCATGGACGAACAGCCTTCAAGTGTCGGAGCTTGCAAAAGCCTGAGTGATCATCTTCCTTTGTTTGCGTGAGTTTTTGAGAAACAAAGATATATAGATATATAGATATGGATAGAAGACGTGATCATTTCTAGAAAAACAAATAGTTTGTTGATGGTAGAGGAAAGATAAACTTAGGTAGGTTACTTATTTTCTTTATTCCTCTATTTCCTATAAAAGTATAAGAGAGGTCTTTTGCCCTAGTCTTTATGACAAAAGCATAACTCAAAATTTATATCAGGTTAATTTCCAGTCTCCTTCCTGAACCCTTCGAAAAGCCTCTTTATTCATCACTCCGAGAAAATCCAAATAATCCAGTTGTTCCATCCCCCTCATGGATTATTATAATTTTACTTTTCGCGAATTAACCAAATAATTGAAGGAAAAGTGAATTTTTTCCTCCAAATTTCAATGAATTTGACTGCATAGAAAATTACCACCTTAGCTTCTTGTGTGGATGGGGCTAGACAGACCTGTAGTGAATGAGGAGGCAAAATGACCCCATTTTAAGCTGTGTCACTATATTCAGGGTTTATGGTCCCTTGACCCACTCTCTCTTTGCTCACCAGTGCCCACTGATTATTGAGGGGAGATACCTATTTAAAATTCCACAGACTCTTTTATCCAGTTCTCATCAGTGTTTGATGTGACGTGACATCGCCAATAGACAGAGCGAGATTAGATGGTGCCTGATGGTCGGTCAGATAACGGGCTTGGAGCAGTCAGGGTAGGCATTGCTTTCCTAGCACAAGTGATTGGAATTAGCCCCTTTAGAGGGGGCTTTTATTTAAGAACGTATACACTTTCACTGATGAGAGAATAAAGACTTAAAAAATATTATCAAGAAAATCATATTCCAAGTAGAGAAATTAGAATATGGCCTGGGTAATAGGGAGTTATTGTTATTTTGGTGGCATTCTGATTATGTGGGAAAATATCCTTACTTTTTAGATGAACACAGTGAAGTATCTGGGAGTTAAATGCCATGATGTCTGTAATTTCCTTTAGAGTACCTCAGCAAAGAAAAAAGGGAGATGAAGCAAATAATAATTAGATGTTAATAACCATTTAAATAGAAATGATGTATGCATGCATATTTGTTATACTATTTCTACTTTTCTTTGAAATTTTCCATAATAAATAATTAGAACCACCCCCCCAAACCCTTTAGGGCTTCAATATTTTGATGCCAAAAATACCACACATATTGATAAAATAAAATTTCACTGAGATAATATTTTTGTGTGCGTACAAGAGGGAATCATAGATTTAGAATTTCTCTGGTCTAAGGGCAAATTTAAAGTTCTTGGTGGTGCTTTAGTTCTTAGGAATATGATTAGTAAGACATAAATTGGCATAAAAAGAAAATCCTGTACAAAAATACTATTCAATGTTTTTTAAATGCATTTAAAATCCTAGAATTTAAACTACAAGAAAAGCACAATAGACATTAAAAAATGAAGACGTGTTCCTTTTTATTTACTTGAGCTAACTGATGAAAAGTTTGGGGTTCTGACCTTGGGGCAAGGTGGAATGTTGCTTAAAGAAGGTCACAGAAATAAAACTTGGATTCTCAGAAAAAAACTTGAGAGGAAATCAAGGTAGTCAGTATCACTATATAAGCAAACTGCAAATCTGATGTTGATGATATCAATTATGAAATTACAAATTGTGCCAAGATATTTTAATTGTCTTTGGAATTGCCAGATTTATGTACTTCTTTAAAATGTTTCTTTTACCTTTTGAATAGTAATTACCACAATAGCTATGTTCTAACCAAGTAATGTAGTACTTTTATGGTATATTAGTATAGCATTTGTTTCTCACTAAATGTGTGTTTATTTATTGCCATGAGGACACTAACAGAAAAATACGTCCAGTAGTGAAGGGATTCTTTCTATGTAAAATTCTAGAGTGTGCAGCTCAGCTTCACCTATGTTAATGTCAAGCTCTTTGATTCTTTGCTGTACACAAATGCATGCTGGAAACTACTGTTATTATATTAATATGTCACATTGATTTAAAGATAGAAATAGCCCAGTTTTGTTTATACAGGTAAGGAGATCTTTCCTTTGGAACACCTTTTATCTTTTTTTTTTTTTTTTCAGTTAATACATATAAAATGGGCTCATTTTCAAGTATGGGGCTTCTGTGAGAAATACATTTCATCAAAATAGTATCACCATTTGAAAAAACTTTAAACCTGTATTCAACATGGGCCATTCTTAATAGATGTGAAGGGTCTGGTAATCTTGATCTTCCAAAAACAATCATTGCCGACTTGCAGGTTAACAAAGCTCAGCTGTGCATCAGGAGATGCAGACAGGCCAATACAGACTTGGTGATTCCCTGGAATTTGCTTTTTAGCAAGAGCAGTGTGGTTCAATAGATAAAGTCCTGGACTAAGAAACACGAGACATGGGATATTTTAAAGTATTAAACTTTGTGTCTTTTAAGTTAGCCTTGCATTAGTAAATAGTATTTTAAAAAAGAAGAAGAAAAAGCTGGTGTGTTACTCCTGGGTTCCAGTCCTAAATTTTTCCTCTGACTTCTGAACTTAGCGTGTTCATTAGCAAATTGAGAGCTCACCCATTAATAACTGCTGACGTCTTCTCCAACTGTTTACTCTGTGCCGGGCACTGTTTTGAGCGCTTTACATTAAATTTCTTTAATTCTCACAATCTTAAAGGAGATACTCTGATTATGCCTAATTCATCAATTAAGAGATTACATATCCTGAGGTAATCAAGAGCTGGGTAATCAGAGGATTTTAGAGGTGGGAGGGCCCATGGAAATCATTTAAGCAGAGAAGCAGTGCATCATGGTGGTTAAGGGTACAAGCTCTGTCCCCATAATGCATGGTTTTCAAACTTGGATCCTTCACTCATTAGGAATACATCTTGGGTTAATGACTTCACCTTTGTTTGCCTCAATTTCCTCATCTGTAATATGGGGATGATAATAGGTCTGCATTAGAAGATTGTTAGGTTAAATGAGCAATGTTTAGTCATCTGCCATCTAGGAAACACTTATAAATGGTATAGATGAGGAGGATGACACTGTCAATGGTAGGGTAAGTAAACACTATTGTTTTAGTTAGAAGAATGTGTTACAGAGTTATTAAGAGATCCTCAATTAGGTCAGAAAAAGGCTGCATGTGGCAGTGATGTTCTTGATGGGAAGGATGGAGTTAACATTATCAGTGATATAGAAGGTTTCTTAGAGAAAGAAAATAGTTTGAAGAAGCAAATTGAAGAGGGGACTGTTAGCCTAGAAAGGCAGGAAAAAAGAAATGTGTGTTATATTGTAATTGAGCAAAAAGTTTACAGAAACAGTGGCAGCAGTAACATAGAAATGAGGCCCCAATTTGGGTGCTCATGTGGAGTGAGTCCAGTTTCTCTGGATCATCACAGACACATATAGAAATGTTAGAGCTAAATGGGACCTTGGAGATTGTCCTGTGCAACCCCCTCATTTTACATTTCTATGAGAACAGAGTTTGGAGAAATTTGGCTGGGATTACATTACAGCGATGCCAGGGAAATTTGTATGTTTCAGAGAGATTTCAAGTAAGGATGAAGGAAAAGAGAGAGGAAGTTTCTTGGGTTTTTGAAGTGATACCCAGGTAGAAGAGCAGAGTAGAGAAGACAGTGAATTTTCCCAAGTTAATTTTAAAAAAGAGGGAGAGAAGGAGGAAGAGAGAGAACTCTTAATTTTATGCTAAACAGTGTTCCATTGGATTTGTGATTAATGTATAAAAGTCCATGATAAAGAAAATTCTTTTTTTTTTTCCGAATTATTTCTAGGAACTTGGCTTCTAAAATGAAAAGGAAGTTTGGGGGAAGAGTCTGGCAGTGCTGATGGTTCCAGCAGATGAAGAATCAACCCCATCTGCAGCTGGTGTTGAAAGTGGTAAGGAGTTAATCTGTTACTGTTTAGGATGAATATATCTTGGCTTTTTTTTTTTAATCACTTTTAACAAAGTTTAAGCTTAGTGCTTTCTTTTAAATAATGAAGACTCTCAATAGGATTGAATGAGTCAGATTAATTTGGTGTGGAGTTCTGAACAGGGGAGGGGACAGAAATCCTCCTAAACACTAATAATGCTTTGCTGAGTTTGCTTTGCAAGCCACTGAGCCAGTGTTGGGTTAGAGGGAGTTTGAGGGGTTTAAAGGGGTTTAAAGTGAGGACACTGTGCTTGTTCCCCAGTAACAAAAGATAGGGTTAGTGAGTGAGGACTAGTTAGTCTGTTTACATGGAGAAAAAGCCAGCAACACTGTATTTTAGTCGCTCAGTCGTGTCCGACTCCTTGCAACCCCATGACTGTGGCCCACCAGGCTCCTCGGTCCATGGGATTCTCCAAGCAAGAAGACTGGAATGGGTTGCCATGCCCTCCTTTAGGGGATCTTCCAGACCCAGGAATCATTCTTTACCATCTGAGCTACCAGGGAAGCCCAACAGCACTGAGGCTGAAGCAAAGATTTTTATGGCTCTGAACCCACTTGTGTATTCCTTTTTATAAGAAGCATTTACCTATCATGTCAATATTTTAGTAAGAGGCTTGTAGTCTGGCTTTTATTATTATTATTATTAAAAAAAACACAACTTTGCTGTTATTTCTGGCCATATCACCGCCTGCACTGGTGTAGGGTTTGGAGATTTTGGAGGCTGTCCATTTTGTTGCCTCAAGCTCACCCAATGCCGCAGCCCACCTCCTTTGCTGGGATGCTTCAGGAAAATGGGTGGGGTTGAGGAATAGACGCCCAGGGTGAGTTTAAGTCCCTCTGTTTTTGGCCTGTTGATTCTGCCTTCACTGGCTACTCCCACATCAGCATCGGTTTGGTGTACTGAGTCAGAGAACGAAGTTGGAGGTGAAGAAACTGAGGCACGGTGTGGTTGTATGCTTATTTTCAACCCCTCAGGAGCGTATGACAGGCAAGCTGACAGGCAGAACTCAAGCGTCTATTCTGGGTGGAGACCTTGGAGGCCACGTGGCTTCCATCCTAGGAACTGGTTGAGTCTATGGGTAGCCAACTCTCCTATCCTCAAAAGAAACCTTTGCTTTGTATTTGCAAATTATACCACAAAGTTTACATCCTTTGAAAATAATGGCTTAAGAAATCAAAGATAGCCTAGGGTCACATAAGGAAAGGAATTTTTTAGTGCTTGTGCATGTGAATTTTTAAACCTGTAAAGTATCAAGGTAGTTTGAGCAAGATTCTTTTGGTGATATGAAAACTGATATCTGTGGTCAGCATTCTTTCTTGTGGCTCTAACTCACCTGGCTCTCCAACTTGATTCATCCATATGTGAATCCCACATGGGATGTCCTGGTGAAGAACAAGAAATTTCTGTCTGGTTAATGAAAGCCCACAAGTCTCTAGTGGGAAGTGCACTTACTTGTATTTAGTGTATGAAGAGGTACCATCAGCCAGACTGTGAAACATGCATCGAAATGCAAAAGAGAAAATTAGAATATGCCCTCAAATGCTGAGGAAATAAATATTAGGCAAATTGTGTTGGTGTTTAAAAAAAAAGCTAAGTTGGAGTATGGTAGAATCTTACAGAAGGAAGAATTAGAAAACAGGTCTAGGAAAAGAAATTCAAGGGAGAAACAGCATAATTAATATTTAATTTGAAGTATTAATAGTGGGTCCTTCTGTGAAATTAAGAGGAAACATAAGGAATCTGAAAATTTTCCAAGAAGAAGGTAATTTTTCTTTGGAGAAAAGGCATGATGTGAGTTAATGAATGTAATCCTGAATTAAAGTGGAGAAAAAATTATCAGCACAAAGAGGAAGAGGGAGGAGCAGAATAATTGTTTTTAAAAGTTCAGCCTAGATCTTATTCTGTCTTAAAGTATTAGTATTTTTACCTTAGAGTATGTATCGTTTTACACATCTCTTTTTGCAGAAATTGATTTGTTGTTACAAAAAGCCTTTTGAAAGAAAGTTTAGGGTTTGGATTTTTTTCTTTCATATATTGATTTGATATTTAGACTATAGAAAATATATATAGAGGGGGCATTATTATGTATTAGAAAAATCTTAAAATACATAAAGATAGTTAATGGCTTCAATATATTGAAAGAGTATTAAAACTACTGAGCCATATACATAAGAACAAGATATACCAGTGACAGAATAACAGATCAAGTAAGGATAAGAAACTACTACCTTGTGATGGTTCTGTGATAAAATTTTAACAGTAAAACAGGATGACTTTTTAATTGACAGCATCTATTTAATTAAATTATATTTAGGCCTTGCTGGCTAAAATTATGACTAAAAAGATTCAAATAGCCATCATCCTATAATGATTTTTTACAGAGTAGAAAGTTATCATATTCATTAACCTGTATGTTTTTCATTTCCATAGGAAAATCTAAAAAGTTTTATCTCCTGATGAACCATGAAGATTGTTTTTAAACGTGAAACGTATCATCTTTAGGTAAGGAAACGTTTTCCATTGTTTATCAATCTGTTGAAGAGATAGCATTTCGATTAGAGAAAAGAAGTAACATATACTTAAGCTTTGCTTATCCTAACTGATGCCAAACATTATGAAGAGAAGAGAAAGCAAGCTTTTTTAAATTAAATAAAACAAAGTAGTTGGAAAACTTTGATTTAAAAAGATCAATTTCCCGGAAAAAAAGGAGACCCTTTTTTTTGCGCTTCCTCACAGACTGACATGATAATAGAATTCCCATCATTCCAGCTTTCCTAAGTATTTAGACATAAAGTTAAAACTATATTTAGAACAATCAGAAACTAGAGATTTTTCAGACAAGTAGAATATTCCTAAACATAAATGTAAACGTATATGGAAATAAAAAGTAGACTATTTTGATAAATTTGAAAGACTGGTCACTGTTTTAAAAGCAGGCCAATGAATTAAACGTAATTAAGGTTTGAGAGAGAAGCTTAAACTCTGGAATAGACTAAATATTGCTTTGTAAGGGTCATAACGTAAATATAAACAATTAGTTTAAATCAGGCAAGAACTTGTCCTGTGTGTGTACCTCTTTTCAGTTTTTGCTTGTGTAATACTGATAATGTCAGAGAAGAAAAGACAGACTAACTTTTTGAGCATAATAGAATATTAGCAGCTCATTCTATTTTGGGGAGAAATTCTATTAGTACAGTTTACGTGTATGAACAGTATAAATTACATATATGAAAATCAGATGTTTTAAGGTAGATAAACTAAACATGCAATTAAAATGTCTAAACATTTAGAGATGCTTTGAAGTATTTTATGGGTTAAAAGAATAAAAGAAGTACTTACTGAAATTATATATAGAATCTGTTGTAAGATCTGCAATCTGTACATTCTAGCTTTGTCACCAATACCACATTTGGAAAAAGAAATAGATTGCAATGTTTGACTTCTATTAACATATATTCTCAAGAATAAACAAGATTTCTCCTAATTTTAAATAGGTTAATATAGTTACATGTGAATATTTTAAAAATTACAGTATAGATATTTAGGTTTTTAAGAAATACACGTAAAAAATTCATGTGAAAAAACAGAACCTAAAACCTTTGGGAGAAAAATACTGAATTTTTGGTATGAATTTGAAGAATTTATTTCTAGAATATATTTGTTTCCTCCTTAGGAAGAAACTCATGTTAATATTAAGTATATAGGTTAAGACTTACTTGAATTACTTAATTAGGATATACTAAACTGCTAAGTTATTTTTAAAAGAAGAACTATGGTAACCTGAAAAAAAAACAAAATTACTTCTATTGTAATCTTTAAATGCATCTTTCTAATATACCAATTTTAAAATCTCATATTTTAAAGGATAAAAGAAAAGAAAAAATGACTAACCTCCTAATGGAAAATATGACCTCATAGCACTGAGTAGAGAGCTGTAAGCATGTAATACATATACGAGGAGATAAGTTTCATTTCTGACTTGATTTTGAGTCTTTCTTATGAATCATATATTTTAACATCAGGAGAGTAATATATAAAACATGTGTTAAATTCTTATAGTCTGGCAGCTATTAAAAATAGGAGAAAAAAATGAAACTTCTTCTAGCTAAATTCTAACTAAAGTGTTAAGTGAAAATTAGAAAAATACAGAGGCTAAAATAGTATAATGAACTAAACTTCATAATATCTATGTATGTATAATTTTTTATGTCTTGTTATGTAGCATTTATCTCAGTTGTTAATGAAACAACATAGTGTGACACGAGTGAAAAAAATAAATGGATAAGTATTTTCTCATTGCAGTTTACTAGACCAAAACCTTTACTAATAAGCTAAATGTAATATGAAGAGACACGTTTAAAATAGAATATTGTAGAATAGTTTTGCTGAGGACCTATCTTAACAACAAGGCTTTGGGTTTTTGTTTATGTATTAGGATTTCTGAGTTTTGTGATTCGAAATTCATGATAGATTTTGAATGCCCCTTCAAATGGCAAAATGTTTCAATGAAAAAATCAGATATTGTGTACATTTTATTTTATATTTGAGTATGAGAACAATGGCAGATACTTTAGGAGAATTCTAGTTGTTGTTTTACTGCACGCATCAAATACCAAGCAATTATTTTGTCTGTCAGTCAGTTACAGGTCTGAGCAGGTTCCTTTCTGTTAACTACAGCTTAGGCATTTAATTAATATTGATAACACAGTGATCTCTAGATGTGATTGTCATTTTTTTCTGAAATTATGGGCAATATACTTAAAAGAAATGTATTTTAAACCTCATTTTTAATTAAAATGAGAAAGACTTTGAAGGAGTTTTTTCGTGAGTAAAAGATTTGCTGTGCAGTTTTCTGAAAGAATGAAATCTTCATTTATTTTTCAAATTATATTAAAATGTTTTTTTACCTGTTGTTTGCTGATATTTTAAAGTCAGAAAGAAATAAAGCAACGGTTTATGCTGTAATCTGATTATCAATATAGAAAAGGGAAAGCAAAGTATGTTGGCATATAAGGTTTTCCCTTAAAAAAAATTACCTTGAAATTTAAAAGATATATTGCCCATAACTAATTTTGTCTTATTAGGACTTACTTAGACTTGCATGAATTTTCTTAGTCAAATATTTGAGGAAATTCGTCTTTATAAAATAGAGAGATGTAGAACATATGTGGCCAGTTATAGGCTAGTCTTTCTTGTTGCTTCCCAAAACTTCGGAAACAGGTTTTAAACTAATAAAGTTGAGTACCAAAACCTCTAGGCTATAATAATTTAGAAAAACGCCAGAAAGTTATAGCGAAGGGGAAGATTAATTGAAGTTAAGTGTCCCCTTGATTGACAAAACACTTGGCACTGTGAGGAGAGCTCTGGAGATAACAAAAAGTTCTCTGTCAGGGATAATTTTCTGGGCAGTTGGCGTTGTTTGTGTGATAAAAGAAGGCGCTGAGATAGTATAACTGTAGCTGCTTGACAAAACTTCCTAAGTTAGTTTTAGATTGTGAGGGTAAAAGTAGGTGCAACAACTAGGAGTTGGGATGGGTAGGAGAGCAGGGTTCGTCAGTCCCGGCGCCACGACAGGGTTAACCATGGCGCCGCCCGGTGCACTCTGGGAGTTGTAGGCCGCAGGCATTGTGGGAGTTGTCGTAAAAGTTCGCTTTCTTGCTGTGATGGCCGCCGCCGAGGCAGGAGTTTGGAGTTTCTGCTGTTCCGGACGGCTTGGGGGGCTCTCTGAATCGTTAGAGGGCCCCCAGCAGCCCCCAGGTTGCTAAGGGCCTGTTAGTTGTGTGTTTGGGAGGTGGGAGAGCTGTCTGACGGGTTAATTTGGTGGCCTGCTGTGGTTAGATTGGCCAGGGGGGCCTTTGGCGGCTACAGGCTCTGTGAGGGGGGCCCCAACTTGGTAGGACCCTGGCCGTTTGGCCTTCTGCCTTTGAAATTTCTCTGTGGCTAGCGCCTGAAAGTTTCAGAGTCTGCTTTATTTTGTTGTGGTTTGTGCCCTGCGCCCCTCCCCTCTTTCTTATAGCGTTCCACTCTGTCCTGGTACTCGTTGATGCTTACGACCCTGTATGGGGTTAGGTTGGGCTCTTTTTCGTGGTCTGGTGGGATTTATTCACGAGCTGGGATTTTGGAAAGGGTGGACGGCTGTAGCTTGGGTGTTGTCTCTCTTGTTTTAGGTGTAAGAAGTTGCACGAGTTGTGAGTCTGTCGTTGGTGAATGTGTGATTCACTTTCTCTTGCTTGTTGTGAACTTTGCCCTTGTTTGCTAATGCTGCGAGGCGGTGGCCGGCCGTTCCTGCTTGTGAAATGCTTTTCTGTTGGCTTGAATGTGATGTTAAACTTTGAAACCTTCGGAGGAGTGTTTTGCAGTTGTTTGTAGGAAGGAACTGTGTGCAAAAATAGATATAAAGCAAATGCCAGTATCTCAAGTTCCTTTAGTTCTAGGAAACAAGCCCCTGTGGCTCCTCTGGTGCTCAGAAGTTGTTAGGAAAGTTTTATGGGAATCAGATTTACTTTTCCTTGTGTTAATAAGATTCCTGTGCATGTTGGGACAGTTTGACCTTTGTTATTGGGTGTTTTCTCAGTATCAGGCAAAAGGAGACGCTGTGCACTGCCATTTAACTGCCCCTATTAACATCTCAGGATAACACCAGATTGCTAAGCAGGTCATCATCTGCCTTACCTACTCTGCAAACTTGGACCTCACTATTTCTGGTGTCTAGGAAGTTCTTTCAAGTTTGGTGAAGTAGGGGATTTCCAGTAACGTACAGTAGATGCTTTGGAAGTCAGGTATCAGTTTTTAGATTGGAGTGGCAGGCCACATTACAGAAATTATTTATAGAGAAAGTAAGAAAGTATGTTCCGTTTTTTTCTTGGTGTAACTGAAAGCATCTGAAACCGGTTTCTGTGTCAGTGCGTTACACCACTTCATATATAATGGAAAAGCCCTTTGCTGTTTTGTGATGAAATGGATTTTCATAACTTCGCTCTTGTCTGAGTTTGCTCAGTGCTTGACTAGTTGAGAGATACTAATGGTGGAAAAAGGAGGAGCAGAGCTAGATGGGTTTGTATGTGTCTTTCTTTTGGAGCATGATTTCAGGTTTAAGTTGGCAGACTGATATTGTTGGCTTGCTAATCAGGTAACTTCAGTTCTGCCGCTGATGTAAAAAGTGTTTTGTAATCCATAAAGCCTTTTCCTTTCCTCTGACCTCACCCCAGTGTGTCTCAGAATATTAGCTAACTTTCCACTTGTAAAAAGATTGAGACACTTATTTCTAAATGATCTGTATTGTCCATATTGGTTATGTTTTGGTAATTTAATATAATGAGTGAGTTTTGTATCTTAGGAAAACTGGATAGCTGGAAGTTATAGGTTTGTAGAATCACTCAGAATTAGTCAAAACCAAGCACGATTTTCTTTGAAAAAAGATACATACATTTTAAACTGCCAGGCTACCTCAGATTTGAGTTAAACAGAACAAACAGTTCATAAGAAGGTGCTCTGAGAGTGGATGGGTGTATGTAAGTTTAGAGATAAGCTTAATGCATTTGCAAAGAACCCTCGTTCTTTGGACATTTAACTAGTGGACACACTTCTTCACTAAATGGGAAGAGTTTATACCCAAGAATTGTAACATTTGGCCCCAGAGTTCTTTATTTTGTACCCTGGTTTCCATCTGTACTACTCTAGTTCTGCTCCTGGTGTAAAATGTGTTTTGTAAAACATAAAGTCAACAGTAGTTTCAGAAAAAAATACATCAAAATCCACTGCCTAGTGGGGAAGATAATCCCTAAGGTTTTGTATTGCGTAGATGTGTCAAAAGCTGTCCTTTTGAAATTTAGGTTTGCATGGGTTTGGTGAAACTTCTTTCAATGAGACATAAGCCAAAGGGTAACATTCTTGACTTAGGTGTTAATAAGTGAAAGCCTTTGTTTCTGGTGTTCATTCAAAAAAGGGACACAAACTTAGTTTCAGGTATAGCGTACTTTGTTTTATTGTGCTTTACTTTGTTGCACTTTGCAGCTTTTGCATGTTATTTATTTTTGCAAATTGAAGGTTTATGAAGCATCAGTACCATTTTTCCAATAGCATTTGCTTACTTTGTGTCTCTGTGTCTCATATTTTGTAATTCTCACAGTATTTCAAACTTTTTCATTATTATATTTGTTATGATCAGTGATCAGTGATCTTTGATGTTACTGCTGTGACTTGCTGAAGTTTCACATGAGGGGTAGCATTTTTTAGCAATTGAAAAAAATTTTTTTTTCTTTTTTGGCCACAACTTGTGGCATGCAGCATCTTGGTTCCCAGGCCAGGGATTGAACCTGAGCCCCCTACAGTGGAAGCATGGAGTCTTAACCACTGGGCCACCAGGGAAGTCCCAATTAAACATTTTTTAGTTATAGGTCTGTATGTTGTTTTTTTAGGCGTAATGCTATTGCACACTTAACAGACTACACCATAGTGTAAACATTACATTTATATGCCCAGAGAAACCCCAAAATTTGCATCACTTGCTTTATTGAGATATTTGTTTTATTGTGGTGTCTTGGAGCTAAACCTGTAATATCTCTGACCTATGCAGCAGTAGAATTTGGGAGATAACAAAAAATTGTTTTCATTTTAGGTTATAGCCAAAATTTGGAAACATTTTTGGGGGGAGGAGTAGGAGTATCTATTTGAGGCTTTTACTTAAGTCCTTTCTAATTCCATTTCCCTATATTTAATTGTTCACTTTGCTGAAAGTAAGCATCTCTTATTAATGTGTTTCTGTATCTGTGAACATTGGTGAGTGGTAAAAGTGGATATAGAAGACAGTAAATCACTCCTTCAGAATTTGGCCCTTGCTTTTTGCTTACATTGTTTGAAGAGGAGGAATTGTTGAGTGTAATTTGTGCACTTATATGTGTATTTTGTCTTCTTAAGTTTCATACATTTGTTTTTAAATTGCAGTACTGTTAACCATGGGCTTCCCAGGTGGCTCAGTGGTAAAGAATCTGCTAGTGTAGGAGATGTAGGAGACGCAAGTTTGACCCCTGGGTGGAGAAGATCCCCTGGAGGAGGAAATGGCAACCCACTCCAGTGTTCTTGCCTGAAATGTCGCATGGAGAGAGGAGCCTGGCGGGGTGCAACCCGTGGGGTCACAGGGTCAGACACGACTGAGGGTCTGAGCGCAGCACAGCACGCGGAGGGTATTGGCGCCCCTCACCCCCGCCTTTCCGGGAGAGAGAGGAGACCTGTTTAAATGTTTTCCGTGCTTCTCAATTTTATTTTCTGATTTTTTTCCTGCATATATTTGTTAGATAACATACGTTATTTTTGCTCTGATGGGCCTCATTTTTTGAAGTTATAGTATTAGTCATATGATTTTTATGGGCAAGACTCAGCAAACCAACAGTTACTTCAAAATACTACGTCTAAAGTAAAAGACATTAATTCATCTCCATCTGAAAGAGAGCAAGATCATTAGCATATATCCTGCCACTTAAAGGATTCTAGCTGTATCTTAAAGGTTCAGAAGACCTTAAGAGATCATTTTGCTGTGTCCTCTCCCTTCCTTATTTTTGTTTGACTTTCTTAGTGTGCCTTTGTGGTTCTAGAACTTAAATGACATTTTTGTTTAGTTTGGAATTTGTTTTTCCAAGTTAATGTGCTTCAACTTTTAAAACCATTTTTTTTGATCTGAAATATTTGTGATAAGGACATTTTCTTAATAAAGGATTCTTGTCATGTTACAGTTTTATAATTAAAATGCTATGCACATTATATTTCTGTGTGGTAGGGAAAAATGAGTTAATAATTACCTTAAATGTTAGCACAAAGTGCCAGAATTTGTCATCTAAAAAAACCCAGGGTATATAGCTTAGTTTGCTTTTCTATTATTATCAGTCTTTAGTTAATGAAGAGACGAATAACTTGTCATTTTCAGACAAGTTTCACTTGAAGGCAGTGTTACTTCTTGCCCGATACTCTCGTGAAATACATATTTTTGAAAAGTTTTATTAAGAAAATATTAGAAGTCATTAAATTCACAAGATAGAAGAAAACAGTTCTGTGTGTGTTTACTAGCCAAAAACAATTATATTTGTAAACTGCTTTTGTAGTTTGTTTTTTTAAACTCTCTAATATATGTTTCTGGGTTTTAAATTGTTTTTAAAGAAGTCTTTTTGAGGGAGTGAGGACCCTATTGTCATTGAAGTTGTTTTAAGAGTGGCCAACTTTTTCCTTTTTATTTTAGTGTTAACCAAAGATGTAAAGTATGTGCAGTTTATGATGAGAAATAAAAGGCCCATTGTATTAGAAAGTCAAAATGTAGACATCAGTAATTTTAAACTTTTTGTGCCACTCGTTATAATCGTACCATATAATTTGAATTTTTAATATTATGGGGTTAATTTAAAGAAATCTGTGAAATGGATGAGATCTTGTAATATATATCATTAGTTTTTTGAGATACATAGTGTTAATTTTCTCATCCTAATAAAACATTTTTAGAAGGAAACTTAACAGTGAAGCAAATGAAACTGTCTTATATTCTTCTACCTGAGGAGAAAAACTTGTAAAAAATATAATTTTTATAAATGAAACATTTTGAGATATGTAATATAAAAAGTTTTTATAAATCAATTGGAAAAGATGGAAGGACTAAACCATGGTTTGATAATTCACAAAAGAAAAATGTGGCAGACTCTCTTTTCCAAAGTTGGCCACAACAGTATCTCCCAGCTCACATGTTATGCAACATAATATTAGAGTGTCGTCAGAAGGTGGCATCTCTCCACTTCCTTAAATTTGGGCAAGAGAATATGGTAGAGGTGCTGTGCTTAGTCGCTCAGTTATGTCCGATTCTGCCACCCCTTGGACTATAGCCCACCAGGCTCCTCTGTCCATGGGGATTCTCCAGGCAAGAATACTGGAGAGGGTTGCCATGCCCTCCTCCAATGGAACTTCACAACCCGGGGATCAAACCCAGGTCGCCCTCATTGCAGGTGGATTCTTGACTGACTGAGCCACCAGGGAAACCCATGGTAGAGGTGATGATGTGCATTTCCAGGTGCTGTTGTTAACTTGCCTGACAGCTTCTGCTTCCTGCTTCTTGGAAGCCAGCCACTAAGTAAAAACTACAGTTCTCTGAGATCTGTATGTCGTAAGAAGCCCAAGAGCGTGAGAAGAGGCCCTGGAAGCTGAGACAGCGAGTAGAGAGGTCGAGGAGCACCACGGAACCAGAAGAAGTGAAGTGTAAGTGAAGCAGCCATTCTGGAAATGGATTCTCCAGCCCCAGCTGCCTTGGCTGTTGCTGTGGAAATTAGGAGAACCACCCAGTGGTGCCTGTCCTAGTTTTTGACCCCCAAAATATTGAGCAAAATAAAATATTTGTTTTCAGCTTGTGAGGTTTTGAGTGCTTCATTATTCAACAACAGATCACTGGAAAAAAGTCCTAAGAAAAAAGATTTTGTTAATTTATAATAGATGGCAGTATTGGAGAATATATTTTCATGTCTAAATCCAACAAGGAACTAGTACCTACAATATGATAAGAAATAACTAGATCATCAAAAAAACAAAGCAAGTTACCAATAGAAGAATGTTATAACAATGCTTGTAAAACAGAAAGATATGCTCAAACTCATTAGTAATCAGAAGGGTTCATATTAAAGCAACAGTATAATCTCTCTCTACTTAGTAGACTAACAAGCAGAAGGATGGGTAATGTCAAGTGTTAATGGGGATGAGGGTATACATACACTGGTGCTGAGAGTATAAAGTGGTAGAACCATTTTGGAGAGCAATCTGGCAGAATTTAGTTAAATAAATATAGATATTATTAATAAATTGTTTCTGGGTATGTGTCCTCAAGAAGTCTTAAACAGGTCTCCAAAGAAACAAAAACAAAGATATTGATCTCATTTTTGGGGTTTGTTGGGCAGTAGTTTAGAGTGAATCTGGGATTCTTTTTTTTTTTTTTTAAATGTATTTATTGGCTGTGCAGAGTCTCAGTTACAGCACGCGAACTCTCGGGTATGGCATGTGGGATCTAGTTCCCTGACCAGGCATTGAACCCGGCCCTGCTGCATTGCAGCACAGAGTCTTAGCCACTGCACTACCAGGGGAGTCGGAACCTAGGATTCTTAATCCCTTTGGGGAGGTGGGGGAATAGGTAAGATATAGTGGAAACACACAGATAGTACTATGCATTACACAGAAGCAAAGGACTACATATACTGACCACATATGCATATGTTTTAAAAAATGCAGCGTTTAGTGAAAGTAATAATGAAGTCTATAATATAATACCATTTGTATACATTTAAAATACATGGACACAAAAATGTTTTAAAGAAAATACTCAAAAAAACATGTCAAATATAGGATGGTTTCCTAAGGACGAGAAGAAGGTTGCACATAGAGCAAAAAGTAGAACAGGAGCAGGAAATGAGGTAAAAAGATACTAAATGAAAAGAACAGTGATGATGATGTGCTATAAACCAAGGTATATGATCAAACTTTCTGTGGGTGAGATCCCATGAAAAATCTTCCCAAGAAGAGAAAATCGTATCTGGGAGGAAAAAAGTTTTAAATGAGACAAGTACTTAGAAAAGTGTGGTCAGACAAGCATTCTCATATTTTGTTAGATATACAAACTGGTATGACCTTCGTAAAGGACAGTGTTTACCAAGAACCTTAAAAATGCTCATCATGTGGTTATATTGCCTAGCAAGCACACCCGTGGTTGTGAAAATAGAATAGCAAAAAAGAAAAAACCCCGGTTATTGATGTACTAGATTTGTGTATGTCTTTTAAACAGTTCTAGTTTCCACCTTACACGGAATAATCAGGAAAAGTGTAAAAACTCAAAAGTGAAATAAAAATTTTATCAGTTAAAAAAAAGCTCATCATAGCAACAATAATTGTAAATTGTAGTTAAGAATCAAAAATCATGTCAATAGCACCAGTAAACATGAAATACTGAAGGATATATTTAGCAAAGTATGTTCAAGACCTGTATACTGAAATTGCTGAGAGAAACTAAAGAATACCTAAATAATGAGAAAGATACCATGTTCAAGGATTGGAAGACAATATTGTTAAGATTTCACCTCTTCTCAAATTGGTGTATTGATCTATCTGTAGTTCAACAGGCTACAACTTATATGCAAATACAAAGGCTCTAGAGTAGCCAAAATAAGAACAATGGGAATTACACTATCTGATTTTAAGACTTTATTTTAAAAAAAAAATTTTAGCCGTGCTGCATGACTTGCAGAATCTTAGTTCCCCAACCAGGGATTGAAAGTGCCAAGTCCTAAGCACTGGACTACCAGGGAATTCTCAAAACTTTAAAACTACAGTACCCTACATGTAATTTTAGCAAAATGAGAAATTAACGAGACAAAGCAAAATGGAGGTGTGCACATGATGTAACATCTAGTGACTTTCAAAAAAGTGCCAGAGTAAATCATAGGCAAAAATAATCATTTCAACAAATGATTCTGAAACAGTTGGGTATCCATATGCAAAATGATGAGTCATTCCTAGCCTCATGATATACACAAAGATTAACTTGAAAATCTAAACATGAGAGAAAACTAGAATAAAACAAGAGATAAATCTCTGATCTTGGGTAATGTAAAGATTTTTTAGATAAAAAACAAAAAAAATGATAAATTGTATTTCATCAAAATTAAGAACTTCCTCATCAAAATACACTTAAAAAAATTAAAGATTGGAAAAAAATATTCACAACTTATCTCAATAATTGCATTTCTAAGAATTTAACAATAATTGGAGATGTGTATAAAAATATGCTAGTGCTTGTTTCAGCTTTATTTATATTAATAGTTAAATACCTGAAACAACCTAAATACCCAAAAATAAAATGTTGTTTAAGTAAGTAAGGAAGTGTTAGTTGCTCAGTCGTGCCTGACTCTTTGCGACCCCGTGGACTGCAGCCCACCCAGTCTCCTGTGTCATGAGATTTTCCAGGCAAGGATACTAGAGTGGGTTGCCATTTCCTTCTGCAGAGGCTCTTCCCCACCCAGGGATCAAACCCAGGTCTCCTGTGCTGCAGGCAGATTCTTTACTAACTGAGCTACAAGGGAAGCCCCAAATGTTTAGAATCTATGATATATCTATACTTGGAATCTGTCAAGCCATTAAAAATTATGTAGAGAATATAACTTGGAAAAATATTTACTATTTTAAGTCCAAAAGCAGATTACAATGTAGTATGGACTCTGGTTTTTTGCTTTTATGTTTATTTTGAAACTAGGTTAACAGAATATGTTGTTCACTATCATTGATAAATGAGGGGCAAGTGGGATTTTTTGTGATATTGTGCCAGTGAGATCTGAAAATACGGCTACCTCCATATGTATTTCTTCATCTCATTAGAAATAGAAGAGATTAAAAATTTAGAGCAATGATATTTAGCTCCAAGGTAAACCAAGTTCACCATTTCCTTTTACTATAAAGCAGGGTTTATACTCACTGTAAAAGGTATTGACTAATGTTCACTAATTCCCCAATTGAACCTCTTAGGTTTGACTTATTAAAAATCTCCCTAAGTTAGATTAAGAGAACACTTGTATCTCAAGTCAGGTGAGAGTTGAAATGAGATTTCAACAAGGGCACAGTTATAACTAAGCATGGATCCTTAGTACATTCCCTGGGATATGCAAAGGGTCAGAATATCTCATCCCATTTTACCTGTATGTCAAATTTACCATCTGCTAGTTGAGCAGCCCCAGATCAGGAGTTCAGGATCACTTAAACTATTGACTACTTCCTCTTTGAGAAGGTAAAACAGATCATCTGATAGTGTTTGAATCTATATTAAATAAGGAATAAAGAACCTACAGACTTCTTTGTTTAGTCTCTATCTTGGTGTCCCAAAGTTTTCATTTCATGATGAAAAGAATGAATGGATTAACTCTGAGATCTCCTAAAACATCAAGGAAGTTATCAAAACAGGATAAATAACTATTAAAATAATTGTATGTATATTTTCAGTATCAGTTAACTTTTTGAAAGTAAAGTAGAAAAATGTTAGTGGTAGTGTTCAACATTTTAAACCATATCTTCTATATACTTGGAAACCACACTCAAAAATTACAGTCTTGTCCAAAAGTTATTTTTGTTGTTTTTTATGAATAATATATATTCTTAGTTTTGGAAATCATCTCTTTCACATTTCCATTTAAGTGATTAAAATATTTCATTCATGAAGTGATGATTGAGCAGTATTTCAGGAACTTGTGAAAATATTAAAATTGAGCCCCTTGGTCTCTACAGATTCAAACCAAAAAGACACCTTTGTTACAAAACTTAGAAAAAGAGTAAGTATTCCTTCCTATCTTCATTAAACACACATACATATATGCAGATATTATAAGGTGCCAAATGTCGTTACCCGGTGATGCTGAAGGAAAAAAAATGTCTAAGAGACAGTGTATGGATTTGAATAGAAAACAGGGCCCTAGGAAATACTCATGTTTTGTGAAAAGGTTTCTCCCCAACAAAAACTACATTTTCAAAGTTTTATTTTTAGACAGTTGATGTCAAAGAGCTATTGTCAATTGCATTCACATTTTTTCTTTCCCGCTGAATTTCATTTAATTCAGATAATGCTGAAACCAAGAGCATTGTTTTACTTTGTGTCAAGCTATAAAGATCACTTCCTTTTTTAAAAAACAAAACATTTATTTATTTATTTGGCTGGCCAGGTCTTAGTTGCAGCCCATGGAATCTTTTAGTTGTGGCATGCCAACTCTTAGCTGCGTCATGTGGGGTCTAATTCCCTGACCGAGGGTTGAACCCAGGCCCCCTGCATTGGGAACATGGGGTCTTACACACTGGAGCACCAGGGAATTCTCAAGACAACTTTGTGCTCCGAGAAGAAGCTATTTCACCATTAGGATTATTACATTTTTTTTCCTCCCTTCTGGTATTCAGAAAGTGGAACCTTGCCTAAATTGACTTGATTTACACGTTTCTGATGATTTCTTTATTTGTGATGAATCTAGCTGCTGACTACATCTGTTTTTAGCTACTCTTGTCTAGTAGTTCTTTGTCAAGTTAGCTAGATACCATTTTTGAAGATGACTTAAGCTTTTTTCCCACATAATCCTACCTTTTGTTTTGCTTTTCCTGTTCATCGAGGTGTTCTCAAAGTGATAAATCTTTCACATATGTATGTTTGAAACTTTCAGAGATATAAGAAGGTATGTGGTGTGTGAGTTAGCAGTATCATAGTTTTAAAAAGTTTTGTCACCGAATGCAGTTTTGTGTGCCTAATTTCCGAGTTTGGAGTAGAGAAAGGCTTCTTTCAAGGGGCATACAAGAAAAATGGGTGCTTTTGCTAAAAAACCCTGAGCTCCCTAATGTTTTTTGGAGAGAAGTCTTACAGGCAAAATTTGGGTTGGTGGCTGCAGGGTGTGTGTGACTTCCCTCTGATTTTCTGGTGGTGAGATAACAGAGTGGTGTTCCAGCATTGTGCTCAGCCTGAACTTACCATCATCCTCCTGTTTCAGCAGGAACGTCCAGTTTTATAACCAGTCAGTCAGAAGTATGCTTACAACCTGGATTTGCATTTGGTGCCTGAGGTGGGGACAGTCCTGTGGCACTTAGCCTGTGGGATCTGATGCTATCTCCAGTAGTGTCAAGACTGAGTTAATTTAATTGCTCATTAGTGTTGGGAAACACATTTGGACATGAGCTAAATAAACTTGCTTTCGTTTTGCTGTGGCCCATTCTTGAAATCTTTTCTGCATGAAGCCACAGATCCTCTCTTGGTGGCCCACCCCAGGAACTCCTCTGAGACCTGGAACATGAACATTCTCTTGTGCCCACTTTTCCTACAACAGAACCATAAGACTTCTAGAAGAAAACATAGACATGTGTACTCTTTCACAGTGGTCTTAATAATATTTTGGGGGGATGTGTCACCTCAAGCAAGGGAAACCAAAGCAAAAATAAACAAATGAGACTACATCAAACAAAAATGCTTCAGCATAGCAAAGGAAATTATCAGAAACACAGGTTGTGTGATGATAAGTTTTAAGAATTAAGGATTTTGAGAGGAGGAAGATTAGAGGGCCTAATCTAAGCATAGTTACTTAAAATTATAGAACCTTTCAACATGGTCCACTGGAGAAGGGACCACTTCAGTATTCTTGTCTTGAAAGTCCCATGAATAATATGAGATGGCAAAAAGATAGGACACTGAAAGATGAACTCCCCAGGTTGGTAGGTGCCCAATATGCTACTGGAGATTAGTGGAGAAATAACTCCAGAAAGAATGAAGAGATGGAGCCAAAGCAAAAACAACACCCAGTTGTGGATGTGACTGGAGATGGAAGTAAAGTCTGATGCTGTAAAGAGCAACATTGCATAGGAACCTTGAATGTTAGGTCCATGAATCAAGGCAAATTGGAGGTGGTCAAACAGGAGATGGCAAGAGTGAACATTGACATTTTAGGAATCAGCGAACTAAAATGGACTGGAATGGGTGAATTTAACTCAGATGACCATTATATCTACTACTGTGGGCAAGAATCCCTTAGAAGAAATGGAGTAGCCATCATAGTCAACACAAGAGTCTGAAATGCAGTACTTGGATGCAATCTCAAAAACAGCAGTATGATCTCCGTTCGTTTCCAAGGCAAACCATTAAATATCACAGTAATCCAAGTTTATGCCCTGGCCAATAATGCTGAAGAAGCTGAAGTTGAATGGTTCTATGAAGACCTTCTAGAACTAATACCCAAAAAAGATGTCCTTTTCATTATTGGTGACTGGAGTGCAAAAGTAGGAAGTCAAGAAATAACTGGAGTAATGGGCAAATTTGGCCTTGGAGTACAGAATGAAGCAGGGCAAAGGCTAATAGAATTTTGCCAAGAGAAAGCACTAGTCATAGCAAACAATCTCTTCCAACAACATAAGAGAAGACTCTAAACATGGACACCACCAGATGGTGAATACCGAAATCAGATTGATTATTTTCTTTGCAGCCAAAGATGGAGAAGCTCTATACAGTCAACAAAAACAAGACTGGGAGGTGACTGTGGCTCAGATCTTGAACTCTTTATTGCCAAATTCAGACTTAAGTTGAAGAAAGTAGGGAAAACTACTAGACCATTCCAGTATGACCTAAATCAAATCCCTTACAACTATACAGTGAAAATGACAAATATATTCAAGGGATTAGATCTGATAGAGTGTCTGAAGAACTATGGACAGAGGTTTGTGACATTGTACAGGAGGCAGTGATCATCGCCAAGAAAAAAGAAATGCAAAAAGGCAAAACAGTTGTCTGAGGAGACCTTGCAAACAACTATGAAAAGAAGAGAAGCAAAAGGCAAAGGAGAAAAGTAAAGATATACCCATTTGAATGGAGAGTTCCAAAGAATAGCAAGGAGAGATGAGAAAGCCTTCCTCAGATCAGTGCAGAGAAATAGAGAAAAACATTACAATGGGATAGACTAGAGAAATAGATGAGATCTCTTCAAGAAAATTAAAGATACCAAAGGAACATTTCATGCAAAGATGGGCACAATAAAGGACAGAAATGGTATGGACCTAACAGAAGCAGAAGACATTAAGAATAGATGGCAAGAATACATAGAAGAACTACACAAAAGTGATCTTCATGACCCAGATAATCACTGTGGTGTCATCACTCACCTAGAGCCAGACATCCTGGAATTCGAAGTCAAGTGGGCCTTAGGAAGCATCACTATGAACAAAGCTAGTGAAGGTGATAGAATTCTTGTTGAGCTATTTCAAATCCTGAAAGTTGATGCTGTGAAAGTGCTACATTCAATATGCCAGCAAATTTGGAAAACTCAGCAGTGGCCACAGGACTGGAATAGGTCAGTATTCATTCCAATCACAAAGAAGGGCCATGCCAAAGAATGTTCAGACTACCACACAATTGCAGTCATCTCACACACTAGCAAAGTAATGCTCAAAATTCTCCAAGCCAGGCTTTAGCAATATGTGAACTGTGAGCTTCCAGATGTTCAAACTGGATTTAAAAAAGGCAGAGGAACCAGAGATCAAATTGCCAACATCCGTTGGATCATCAAAAAAGCAAGAGAGTTCCAGAAAAACATCTGCTTTATTGACTATGCCAAAGCCTTTGACTGTGTGGATCACAAAAAACTGTGGAAAATTCTTCAAGAGATGGGAATACCAGACCACCTGACCTACCTCTTGAGAAACCTGTATGCAGGTCAGGAAACAACAGTTAGAACTGGACATGGAACAACACACTGGTTCCAAATTGGGAAAGGAGTACGTCAAGGCTGTATATGGTCACCCTGCTTATTTAACTTATATGCAGAGTACATCATGAGAAACACTGGGCTGGAAGAAGCACAAACTGGAATCAAGATTGCTGGGAGAAATATCAGTAACATGAGATATGCAGATAACACCTCCCTTATGGCAGAAAGTGAAGAAGGACTAAAGAGCCTCTTGATGAAAATGAAAGAGGAGAGTGAAAAAGTTGGCTTAAAACTCAAAATTCAGAAAACTAAGATCATGGCATCTGGTCTCATCACTTAATGGCAAATAGATGGGGAAACAGTGGAAACAGTGGCTGACTTTATTTTCTGGGGCTCCAAAATCACTGCAGATGGTGACTGCAGCTGTGAAATTAAAAGACGCTTGCTCCTTGGAAGAAAAGCCATGACCAACCTAGACAGCATATTAAAAAGCAGAGACATTACTTTGCCAACAAAGGTCCATCTAGTCAAAGCTATGGTTTTTCCACTAGTCATGTATGGATGTGAGAGCTGGACTATAAAGAAAGCTGAGCACCAAAGAATTGATGCTTTTGAACTGTGGTAGTTGAGAAGACTCTTGAGAGTCCCTTGGACTGCAAGGAGATCCAACCAGTCCATCCTAAAGGTGATAAGTCCTGAATATTCATTGTAAGGACTGATGCTGAAGCTGAAACTTCAGTAGTTTGGCCACCTGATGCAAAGGACTGACTCATTGGAAAAGACCCTGATGCTGGGAAAGATTGAAGGTGGGATGAGAAAGGGATGACAGATGATGAGATGGTTGGATGGCATCATCAACTCAATGCACATGAGTTTGAGTAAACTCTGGGAACTGGTGATGGACAGGAAGGCCTGGCATGCTGCAGTCCATGGGGTCACAAAGAGTCGGACATGACTGAGTGACTGAACTGGACTGAACTTCTCAGATTTGGTCAGAAAGAGATGTGACTGTGGAAGAATGATCAGAGAGATGCAGGGATGCTGGCTTTGAAGATGTAGGAAGAAGAAGGGTTCCATGAGCCAAAGAATTCCTGCAGCCTCTGGTAGCTGAAAAAGGTAAGGAATCAAACTCTTCCCTAGAGCCTCCAAAATGAACAGTTCGATTTTAGTTCAGTAAGTCCCAGGTTGTGATTCTAACCTATAGAACTGTCAGAAAATAAGTGTGTGTTGCTTAAAGTCACCAATTTGTGGTAATTTATAATATTAACAATGGAAAACTCATACTATTTCTGTGTGTGTGCATGTGTCCTAAGGAAGCACAGCTGGTTGTGGCCTGTCTTCTTCACTACACTCAAACGATAAGAGCCTTTTCTGAAGTCCTCAAAAGCACAAAGATCCATCTGATACCAACCATACTTTAAGCACTGTAAACGTCTGTCTATTTATTGGGAAAGACCCTGATGAAAAATCGAAGGCAAAAGAACATGGTGGCAGAGGATGAGATGGTGAGATAGTATCACTGATTCAGTGCACATCAACTTGGGCAAATTCAGGGAGATAGTGGAGGACAAGAAAGCCTGATGTACTGCAGTCCATGGGATCTCAAAGGATTAGACATGAACACAACTGAACAACAACATAATTCTAGTAAACATATAATAGCTTCTAAATAAGAAGTCAGTAAATGAATGAATGGACTATTATTGTAGAAGGAAAAATGTAGAAGTTAATGGCAGGGAGCAGTAACTTCCAGTTGGAAAGTAAAATCAGTCACATATTTTTAGCTATATAGCTCAACTCGGTTCTACTTTTCTCTTAAGTTATAACTCACAAGATTTTCCTTTATTAAACCAAGAATCGGAAAGAAGCTACACTTCTTTGTCTCACTTTGTCCAAGTCAATTTTTTTAACTGTCTGCCGGAGGGGAAGCAAGCTGTTAAAGATAGTGTACAGTTAGTCGGTTACTATTTGTTGTGCTTTTGAAGGCTCACCTGGTGAGTCTACCAACTTCATTGTCACCTCTTACTCAAGAATGATTGGGTCTTAGGAATACCACCCCCTGTTACTCAGTTTACAGGGGATGTTGAGAAATTGAAATGCTGGTTATGTCTCTGTGAAATAGATATTGCTAGTGAACTATGTTCATATTATTGATATAGGGGATCTAAACATATTTTCCTATCTCTAGATCCCTTCTGTTTTTTTAGTTTTGCAATAAGAGAATTTTAATAAGCCTTCTCAAAATCTTCTAATTAAGATAGGGAATGGAGAAATAAATAGCCCCTCCCCTGCTTTCCAAGCACCCAGATATGGAGGGAACTGAGCAAAGAGTGTGCCTAAAGGCTGCAGGCTAAAGAGTTGAGGAAGGAAGAGAGAGGAGCATGACTGGCATACAAGGGAAGTAGGGCAGAAAAGGAAATGGTAGAAGGTGAGGTTAGGCACCTGTTGGCTGTTCAACCATAAAACCTCCTTGTTATACGATAAACTGCATTTATTCCTCAGTCCCACATCCGTGAACCTGCTGGTGGCTCAGCAGTAAAGAAGCAACCTGCAATGGAGAAGACCCGAGTTCGGTCCCTAGGTCTGGAAATTCCCCTGGAGAAGATGGCAACCCACTCCTGTATTCTTGCCTGGGAAATACCATGGACAGAGGAGCCTGGTGGGCTACAGTCCATGGGGTTGCAAAGAGTCAGACATGACTGAGCAGCTTCCGCTTTCCCACATCCATGGGTTGACTCGATTTGGCTCCAGGCCATGGGCTGGGCTGAGGTCTTCTCTGTTTCACAATTATCTTGCATCACCCAGGTCAGAGAACAACTCATTATCATATATATTGCAAAATATTTCAAAACCAGAATCTTCTCTTTCAATTGTATGAGGAAAAGAACAAGCCCGAAGTTTCGTGACCTTGGACAGCTCTCGTATTTGGTTAGCTCACATGTAAAATGGGATGGCAAATAAAGCCCCATCTTTCAGAGAAGATAGAGATAACAACTGAGAAACCTGAGAGGCCTGCTAGGTTTACACATCTACTAGTAGTGGGTGTGTTGCAGGACAGTGGGGTGCAAGAGGATGATCATGTGTCCCAGTCTCCAGCAGCCAAGTGAAAGTCCTTGGCTTTGCACAAGAAAGAATCCAAGAACTGGCCACAGTATAGGGCAAGCAGGTTTATTTAGAGAGGGACAGATTCCACAGGCAGAATGTGGGCCATCTGAGAAGACCCTGATACAAAGGGTGGTTAGCTTAGTTCTGTTTCTTTATAATTTTACATAGTATTTGTGGCTGTGCTGAGTCTTCATCACTGCACAGGCTTTTCCAGTTGCAGCAAGCGGGAGATACTCTCTAGTTGCAGTGTGTGGGGTTCTCATTGTGGGGGCTTCTCTTGTGGAGCACGGGCTCTAGGGCCCGTGGCTTCAGCAGTTGCAGCACGTGGGCTCCATAGCTGTGACTCCTGGGCTCAGGAGCGTTGGCTCAGTAGTTGTGGTGCAGGGGCTGAGTTGCTCCATGTCATGTGGGATCTTGCTGGATCAGGGACTGAACCCTTGTCTTCCGCATTGGCAGGCAAATTCTTTATCACTGGGCCACAAGGGTGGTTAGTTTTTATGGGCGGGGTAGTTTCATACACTATCAAGTGGGAGGGATACTCTAACTATTCTGGAGACGGGGAGGGGATTTCCACCGCCCACTTTTTGACCTTTTGTGGGCTGCCTTTTATGCACTGGCATGGTGCCTGTGGGCGTGCCATTTCGCTCACGCTGTGAGTGCACACGCAGATTACAGGGACTTCCCTAGTGGCTCCGTGGGAAAGAATCTGCCGCCAGTGTAGGAGACAGTTTGATCCCTGGGTCAGGAAGACCCCCTGGAGGAGGGAATGGCAATCCACTCCAGTATTCTGGCCTGGGAAATCCCATGGACAGAGGAAGCTGGGGGGCTACAGCACATGGGGGTCACAAAAGAGCTGGACACGATTCAGTGACTAAACAACAACAACAGAAGGCAACAACATGTATAACATGAGTGTATAAGGAGGTTCAAGGTCTACTGGAAGTTGAATTTCCTGCTGTGTCAGGTCTAGTAAGTTTTAACCAGTTTCTCTTGTATCCTTAATGGCTAATGGTTGTGCACTGCCCCCTTCCCTCCTTTCTCACTCTCAGACCTGAACATTTAAGTCTTTAATCCATTTTGAGTTTATAGGGTATGAGAAAGTAGTCCGGTATAATTCTTTGGCCTATAGCTCCATGGGACTCAGCAGTGTGTTCCTCTGGTCATTAGAACTGTATGCCTCAGTGAAAAGTGCAAGTCACTCAGTTGTGTCTGGCTCTTTGTGACTCCATGGACTGTAGCCCACCAAGCTCCTCTGCCCATGGAATTCTCCAGGCAAGAATACTGGAGTGGGTTGCTATTTCCTTCTCCAGGGGAACCTCCCAAGGATTGAACTCGGGTCTCCTGTATTGCAGGCAGATTCGTTACCATCTGAACCACCAGGGAGCTCTTGTAGCTCCCAGTGAGCTGGGCACACCCTCCTGTTGTGGTGGGGTTGACTACTGCGGGCTCTCTGGTAGGTGGGGCTGACCCTCAACCTGATTGGCTGCAAGGTCATGCTTTCTGCAATGGATATGGGCTTTCTGGAGCCTGGGGTAGCCTACTCTTGAGGCTGTCTGTGTGGCTCAGAGTTCCTGGGCAGCTTCTGCTGCTGAGGGTGGGGCCAGGTGCCTGCTGCTAATGGTGCTAATGGTCTGGCTGGAGGATTACAAAATGGCACTTGCCACACCAGTGTTATTGTGGAAGAACGAGCTCCCCAAAATGACTGTCACCAATGTCTCTTTTCCCAGGGGGTGTTCCAGTTACCTCCTGCCTCTCCCAGAGGCCCTCCAAGATCAGCCAATGGGTCTGACCCAGGCTCTTTTCAAACTACTGTTCTGTGCTGGGGTTTGTGAGATTTTTGTGCACATTCTGGTTTTTTTTTTTTTTTTAGGAGTAATTAATCACCTCGCTGTTTGCTTTTTAATGGTACATGCTCATTACAAAAAAAAAAAAAAAACAAACAAACATAAAAAAGCAGAAAATGACTCCAGATCTTACCACTCAGAAGTAACAAGTATTAATATTCAACGAACATTATTTTAGACATGTGCATGTATATAGATAAACAGGTTGGAGAGAAGTGCCCTCAATGAAGATCCTTCCACAGTTAGTACATACTTTAAAAAAATTATTTATTTATTTGGCTGAACTGGGTCTTAGTTGAGGCATGTGGGAACTTTGATCTTCATTACAGTCTGTGGGATCTTTAGCTGTGGCATGCGAACTCCAGCTGAGGCACGTGGGGTCTAGTTCTCTGACCAGGGATTGAACTTGGCCCCCTGCATTGGGAGCCGCTGGACCACCAGGGAAGTCCCTTCCCACCCTCTGAAGAGCAGAGTCTCTCTTTCCTATAGCTCTCGACCTCCTCCCCAACATAAAGCCCTGCTGTTTTTCAAAGCCAGATATTCTGGAGGCTCATTTTCCTGCATTTCCTAGCTCAACTTTTGGGCTAGGGAGCCCAGAGTGGGGTGAGGGCCCTCGTGCTTCTGGGAGAGGCCCTCTATGATTGTGATATTTCTGGTGAGTTGCCCACCCAGGTGTGTGGGTCCTGACTGTATTGCATCTCCATTCCTCTTACCTGTCTCATTGTGAGTCCTTCTTGATGTCTTTAGTTGTAAAAAAAAATCTTTTCTGATAGTAGTTAGGTCATTCAAATAGATAGCTGCTCTGTAAGTAGTTGCAATTCTCGTGGGTCCTTGGTAAGAGGTGAGTTCAGGGTCTTCCTACTCCACAATCTTAGCTACCTCCTCATAATTTAAAAAATTTTAAAAAATTTTTAATTTTTTCCATTTATTTATATTAGTTGGAGGCTAATTACTTTACAATATTATAGTGGTTTTTGCCATACACTGATATGAATCAGCCATGGATTTACATGTGTTCCCCATCCTGAACCCCCCTCCCACCTCTCTCCCCATCCCATCCCTCTGGGTCATCCTAGTGCGCCAGCCCTGAGCACTTGTCTCATGCATCAAATCGGGACTGGCGATCTGTTTCATAATTGATAACATACATGTTTCAATGCTATTCTCTCGGATCATCCCACCCTCGCCTTCTCCCACAGAGTCCCAAAGTCTGTTCTCTACATCTGTGACTCTTTTTCTGTCTTGCATATAGGGTTATTGTTACCATCTTTCTAAATTCCATATATATGTGTTAGTATACTGTATTGGTGTTTTTCTTTCTGGCTTACTTCACTGTGTATAACGGGCTCCAGTTTCATCCACCTCATTAGAACTGATTCAAATGTATTCTTTTTAATGGCTGAATAATATAGAAATATGGAACGCTTCACGAATTTGCGTGTCATCCTTATGCAGGGGCCATGCTAATCTTCTCTGTATTGTTCCAATTTTAGTATATGTGCTGCCAAAGCGAGCACACAATTTTTTTTAACTTAAAAAAAGTATGTATGTTGTGTATATCATATAGCTTAATACTTAGAAAAACAAATAGAAGCTGTACTCCCAATTGCCAGCTGCAATTAGTGGGAATAGGAAATGAGGTGGGATACTTTCTTATATGTGGATTTCCCTGGTGGTTCAGACAGTAAAGCGTCTGTCTATTAATGCAGGAGACCTGGGTTCGATCCCTGGGTCAGGAAGATTCCCTAGAGAAGGAAATGGCAACCTACTCCAGTACTCTTGCCTAGAAAATCCCATGGATGGAGGACCCTGTGCAGGCTACTGTCCATGGGGTCGCAAAGAGTTGGACACGACTGAGCAATTTCACTTTGTCACTTTCTTATATACTTCTGTGAGCTTTTGAAACTAAAAAAACATATCAAAACTATATTTTTCAATCACTTGTTTCAAAATGACTGGTTTAGTTTGTTTTGTTTGTTTACAGAAGGTCTCATGAAATGTATGTTCTCTTATAAAGTAGGTGATAGAGTAGAAAAGAGCCCTGGGTGTTTAGAGAAGACCCCGTGGTTCTAGAAACAGACCTGCTGCACCAGAAAAGTTCTTAGGCAAGAAGTTCATCTCAAAGGGTTGAACTTCTTGAGAGCTGAATAAGTAGTGGAAACTCATGCTGAAACATGAGAGTGCTAGTGTGATGTTTGAATGGATAATGTGAAGTCACTTTGAATGTGATAATGCAGTACTGAAGCATGTACATGTTAATGCTTATATCTTATGGTAATATTATGTTTCAGTAAAGTTTTACTTTTTTGGAAACCTCCTAGTTTCTAACGTCAAAGGCTTTTCTTTTTTATCATGGCACTATTTCTTTTTTAACCTAGAACTGAACACCTTCTCAACTGAACTTAAAGGAGAAATTAAGTGCAATATTTGGAATTACATTTAAATGAAGATGAGGTAGAAGACAGAACTGTGACAAGTATGTAAGTTTTATTGTACAGACAAATGAAGGCTTCAGCTCTGTTGTATTCTTAAAAATTCCTAGCTTCTATGTAATTCTGTAATTATAGAACTTTATTTCATTATGTTGAACTAGTCCTGATTTCACCATGAAAATCTGACCTGAAACTCTGTTTACAGAAATATTGAATATGAATTTAAAATGAAATGTTGACTATTGGTATATTAAGAGATACAATTTGGTTGATTCATATTTTTTCCATGTTAAAGATTATTCTGAGCTCTAAATATTTTAAATAAATGAGACTGAAATCCAATGTGGTTGTGTCTGACTATGTTATCTGTGTAACAACCAAATATTTCTAAAGACTGTTCTTCATTAAACTTATTTTAAATGCTTTAATTGGAGTATAATTGATTTACAATGTTGTGTTAGTTTCAGATGTACAGCAAAGTGATTCAGTTGCACATATATTAATAGATATATTAATTCTTTTTTAGATTCTTTTCTCCTATCAGTTATTACAGAATATTAAGTAGAGTTTCCTGTGCAGTACAGTAGGTCCTTGTTGGTTATCTATCTTATACATAGTAGTGTGTGTTCATCCCAAGTTCGTGATTTATTCCCTTCACCGCCCCCCACGTTTCTCCTGTGGTAACCACAAATTTGTTCTCCATATCTGTAATTCTGTTTCTGCTTTGTAAATAAGTTCATTTGTAACTTTATTTTTAAAATTAGATTCCACATATGAAGGGAGAAGGAAATGGCAACCCACTCCAATATTCTTGCCTAGAGAATCCCATGAACAGTCTACGGCCATACCACCCTGAACGCGCCCGATCTCGTCTGATCTTGGAAGCTAAGCAGGGTCGGGCCTGGTTAGTACTTGGATGGGAGAATCCCATGAACAGAAGAGCCTGGTCAGCTGGAGTCCATGGGGTCACAAAGAGTCAGACACAACTGAGTGACTAACACATGTCCACATATGAGTGATATGATATTTGTCTTTCTCTGGCTTCACTTAGTATGATAATGTCTAGGGTCTAGGTCCATCCATATCACTGCAAATGGCATTATTTCATTCTTTTTTATGGCTGAGTAATATTCCATTGTATGCTTGTACCACATATTCTTCACGCATTCCTCTGATGATAGACATTTAGGTTGCTTTCATGTCTTTGCTATTGTAAATAATGCTACAATGACTATTGGGTGTGTGCATGCTCAGTTGTGTCTAACTCTTTGTGACTCCATGGACTGTAGCCTGCCAGGCTCCTCTTATCCATGGGATTTTTCAGGCAAGAATATTGGAGTGGGTTGGTATTTCCTCCTCCAGCAATGAACACTGGGGTGCATGTATCCTTTTGGATTATGGTTTTCTCAGCTACAGGTTTTAAATTGAAATTTCAGTTCTACACTTAGTTTCTATATGCCCATTAGGGAAGTTACTTAAATGTTTTAAGCCTCCCTTTCCTCATCTTTAAAATAAGGATAAGAGTAGTGCCAGCCTCACCTAACACTTAGTATCTGTGCACCATTTGCTGCTTAAGCAGTATTTCCCCATTTTACAGACGTAGAATTCGAATGCTTAGTAGTTTAATCCACCCAAGATCACTCAGCTAGTAAGAGGTAGAAGTGGGATCTTGTCCCGAATATCCCAGACACTGGAGCCCAAAGTTTTATAGTATTGCTTCCTCTTTGGAGAGCTTTTAATGATTTCATATGCTTGGAGGTATGGCTCTACCAATCTCGGGGAACTGTGGTCTACATTAAATTTGAGCACAGAATACTGCTGAACAGGAGTAGACCACCACAGGTTCCTGTATATATTAGTGTTTTTAGTGGTTCACAAAGTTTATCCAGGGGCAAATAATTGTTGTTCAGTCCCAAAAGGGTATAGTCGTCTGAACTAGAAAGGGGTTAACTCTGGTGTGTACCACTTCGCTCTGTGAAGTCTCTAGTTTTTACTCTTAGTCAATAGAATAATTAATATTCCTTAAAGGAAGTTGAAGTGATCAGAATAAATGTGTGCATTGTTAATAAAAATTGTTCCTGTTAACTGCGTGGGTCATGCCCAGATTTTACAGAGAAAGAATGGATACCAAAATGAGGTGGTTTCTATTTTTTATATTCCTCGAGTTAAAATAACATACTTAATATGATTTCTGACAGCAATGGAAAGTATGTCTCTATCGTACCTGTCCTTATTTATTAAAAAAATCCAAAATTTCAAAACTAAAATTATTTTAACTGCCTGTTTAGTTTTATGTCAGGTGCTATGGGAGGTGCTAGAGGGATGTATGTGTGTTCTTCAAAACCACAGCAAAACCATTAACAGGTATTTGTTGCTCTTTCCTCTTCTCTACTCCACTCCACTCTTTGCCAAATTTGTACTTACAATTTTTACCATATAATCAGTTGAAAGTATGCTTAGTGTCTGTTTCTCCTGCTAGCCTATTTTCCTTCCTTCATCATTCATTCATTCAGCAGGTATTTATTGAATACCTCTACTAAGTATCAGGTACTCTTAGATGCACATCTGAAGTGAAAATATGATGTTGAACAAGAAAAGATCACTTCCTCATGAACTTACATTCTACTGGAAAGATGGACAAAAATCAAATAATCAAAGAATCTGAAAACATTAAGTATTATAAGGTTAAAAAATTAGGGTTATGGGATAAATAGTGACAGGACAAAGGATACAAGGCTATGTGGTTTATTTATGTAGGACAAGCAGTGAAAACCAACTCTATATGGTGAGCAAAAGTCTAAATAATGTAAAGGGCTGAGTTTTGGGAAACAGGAGGTAAAAGGTTCCAGGGGGAGGGAATAGGAAGTAGAACTGCTTTGAGACTGGAATGAACTTGATTTATTTGAGAAACTGCAAAAGGTATGGCTGGACTCAAATGAACATAGGAGAGCCTGGTTGATACTGCTGGGGAGGATGAACTAATATTGGAGGGTTTTGCTCTTAATGTGATATAAGGTTTGTGAAGGGATGTAAGCAAAAGAATGATATCTAATTTACTTAAAAGAAATGCTAGTTGCTTCATGGAGAACAAACCCCAAGACAGGCTTCAGGGAGACAAGTTAGGAGAATATTGCCATATTCCAGCTAAGGAATGTATGTCATTTGGATTAGGTCAGTAGTAGCAGAAGTGGGGGAAGTAGTCTGTCAAGTTATATTTTGGAGGTAGAATGAAAAAGACTTGCTGAAGAACTGGATATGGGAATGCAATGGAAAGGGAAAATAAATCAAGGTTGACCCCTAGATTTGGGGCTTTTGAAAGAGGGTGTATAGTGGTGCCTTTAACAAGGGAAGGAAGGTGTTTGTGTATGGTGGGGGTAGAATTCTGTTTTGAACATGGTAAGTTTGAATTGTCTATTTTTATTGTACATCTGGGTGGAGATGTTGAATATGCTGGTGGAGATTATATGTATGTGTGTATTTATATATATGCAGGTGAAAGTGTTAGTCGCTCAGTTGTGTCCGACTCTGCGACCCCATGGACTGTAGCCTTCCATGGAATTCTCCAGGCAGTTCTCCAGGGAATCTTCCCAACCCAGGGATCAAACCCAGGTTTCCTGTATTGTAGGCAGATTCTTTACCATCTGAGCCATCAGGGCAGCCAAGATATATATATATATACTTATATTAATAAATGTCCAGAGACATTTGGAAGTTATCTGCTTACAGCTGATATTTATAAACAAGGGACCATGGACGTTCCCTGGTGGCTTAGTGGTTAGTATTCAGTGCTTTCACCACTGTGGCCCAGGTTCAGGTTGTGCCCCAAGCTGTGAGGCTTATCCAAGATCAAACAAACAAAAACAAATAACCCTCTTCCTCCCTAAAAAAGGAAGGGACTAGATTAAATGTAGAAAAGTAAAGAAAGCTGGGAGCTGAGCCCAAGGGCATTGCATCATTTAGAGAGCAGCAAGAGCAAGGGAACAAGCGTCTTTTAAATTCATGGCTGCAGTCACTGTCCGCAGTGATTTTGGAGCCCAAGAAAATAAAATCTGTCACTGCTTCCACTCTTTCCCCTTCAAGTTTCCATGAAGTGATGGGACTGAATGCCGTGATCTTAGTTTTTAAATGTTGAGTTTTAAGCCAGCTTTTTCACTCTCTTCTTTGACCCTCACCAGGAGTCTTTAGTTCCTCTTCGCTTTCTGCCGTAAGAGTGGTGTTATCTGCATATCTGAGGTTACTGATATTTCTCCCGGCAGTCTTCCAGCTTGTGATTTATCCAGCCTGGCATTTCAAATGATGTACTCTGAATATATATATACTTTGCTTTAGTTAAATTAGCTGGGTGACAGTATACAGCTTTGACATACTCCTTTCCCAATTTTGAACCAGTATATTGTCCCATGTCCGGTTCTAACTGTTGCTTCTTGTCCTGCATACAAGTTTCTTAGGTGACAGGTACGGTGATCTGGTATTCCCATCTCTTTAAGAATTTTCCACTGTTTGTTGTGATCCACACAGTCAAAGGCTTTAGTGTGGTCAATGAAGCAGAAGTAGATGTTTTTTTCTGGAATTCCCTTGCTTTCTCTATGATCTAAAGAATGTTGGCAATTTGATCTCTGGTTCCTCTGCCTTTTCTAAACCCAGCTTGTTTATATGGAATTTCTCAATTCAAGTACTGCTGAAGCCAAGATTGAAGGATTTGGAGCATAACCTTACTGGCATGTGAAATGAGTGCAACTGTATGGGAGTTTGAACTTTCTTTGGCATTGCTCTTCTTTTGGATTGGAATGAAGACTTTTTCCAGTCCTGTGGCCACTGCTGAGTTTTCCAAATTTGCTGACACATTGAGTGCAGCACTTTAATAGCATCATCTTTTAGGATTTTATACAGTACTACTGGAATTCTATCACCTCCACCTGCTTTGTTCTTAGTAATGCTTCCTAAGGCCCACTTGAGTTTATACCACAAGATGTCTGGCTCTAGGTGAGTGACCACACAATCATGGTTTTTTGGGTCATTAAGACCTTTTTTACAGTTCTTTTGTGTATTCCTGCCACCTCATCTTAATTTCTTCTGCTTCTGTTAGGCCTTTTTGTTTCTGTCCTTTATTGTGTCCACCCTTGCATGAAATCCTTGATATCTCCAATTTTCTTGAAGAGATCTCTGCGTGCACATGTGCTAAGTCGATTCAGTTGTGTCCAACTATTTGCAACCCCATGGACTATAGCCTACCAGGTTTCTCTGTCCATGGGATTCTCCAGGCAAGAATACTGGAGTGGGTTGCCATTTCCTCCTCCAAGGGATCTTCCCAACCCAGGGGTCAAACCTGAGTCTCCCTTGGCTCCTGCATTGCAGGCAGATTCTTCACCGCTGAGTCACCAGAGAAGCTCCAAGAGATCTCTAGTCTTTCCCATTCTACTGTTTTCCTTTATTTCTTTGCATTGTTCATTTAAGAAGACCTACTTATCTCTTCTTGCAATTTTCTAGAACTCTGCATTCAGTTGGGTATATCTGTGTAAGTTATGACAAACCTAGTCATCATATTAAAAAGCAGAGATATCACTTTGCCTATAAAGGTCCATATAGTCAAAGCTATGGTTTTTCCAGTAGTCATGTACGGATGTGAGAGTTGGACTGCAAAGAATGCTGAGCGCTGAAGAATTGATGCTTTTGAACTGTGGTGCTAGAGAAAACTCTTGAGAGTCCCTTGGACTGCAAAGAGATCAAACCGGTCAATCCTGAACACTAGACTGCCGGGGAATTCCCAGAATAGTGTTGAATGAATGAATCTTTACCTCTACTTATCTGTTAGATAATTGAGTATCTCTAAGTTCCAGGTACTGTTCTATGTTCTATAGATTCGTAGTATAGTATTCCCAATAATCATAAATTGTACTGTGAGTTATATATGCATAAAATATATACATATATATAAATGCAGCAAGATATGTATTTTTAGCTTATATAACTCTCTTCCCCTCCTTCTACACTATTTCTAAGAAGGATGGAATTGAATATGTGGAAGGCCCTTTGTTACTGAGCAATGATGATTGTGATATATAAATCTGGGGCTATTCTGTAGGTAAAGGTTTTGACAAGAGAGAAATAGGAGAAAGGTGAGGTAGAAAGAGAGAGTGGTGAGACTTCAGTTGAATTGGACAGGCATCTCCAACCAAAGTTATTAGATTCATTTAAAATAAAATATGATGCCAGCTTAACTCACACTCTGTTGGGCAATTGACAGTTTATGAAGAACAGTAATTAATCCTGTAAGAGGGAGTGGAGAAATAATATATAATCCAGTACAAGATTATATCTAATTAATCATACAAGAGGAGGATGGAGGAGGTTTTGTAGGGAGCGATAAGTTTCCTAAATATTACAAAATTATGACTTTAGCTTCAGGATGTTGAACTGTTGACATTTAGAATTATTACACTTAAGTCCCTGCTTTTTAAGAAACTCTCAAGTCTTCAATCAGCAGCCCCTACTGGTTAAGAGATATAACAGACGTGGATTCAATCCCTTGGTCAGGAAGATTTGAAGGAGGGCATGGCAACCCACTCCAGTATTCTTGCCTGGAGAATCCCATGGACAGAGGAGTCTGGAGGGCTACAATATATAGGGTCCGAAAGAGTCAGACGCGACTGAAGGGACTTAGCACGCACTGGATCAGAAAAAACTTCGGGTATCTTATATGATTTTTCAAATCCCTGCCAGAAAAGGAAACAAAAATGCGTGTGAATCACTGGACAGCATCACACAATTTCTTAAACTTTGTGGTTCTACTCCGTAACTTCACCGAGGTGGTTTTCGTACCCCTCCTTGGACTGCACACTTTTTTTTACGCCCTCCCCACTCCCCCTCCCATCTGTCTTCCCCACCCGCCCCCCCCCCCCCCACCAAAAAACTCCGGAAATAGAAAAAGAAAGTAAAAGAAAAACCTCAACAGTCCTTTAAATCCTGTTAAAACACGGAGCCCTTCCCCCCCCCAATCTAGTTGTTCATCAATCCATGTTCCCATAATATTTTCATTCATTTTATAGTTTTCATGCCATTGTGTATTATAATCATTGGACTCCATGACGTTTATTTGCCTTGAACTTCCCCCCCCATCTAGTTGTTCATCAATCCATGTTCCCATAATATTTTCATTCATTTTATAGTTCTCATGCCATTGTGTATTATAATCATTCGACTCCATGACGTTTATTTGCCTTGAACTTCATCCAGGACTCTGGGAACTTTGTGATTTAATGCTGGGCGCGGGACCGAGGCCTGGCATTTAGAAGGCCCTTCACATTCGGATGTGTAACCGCAGCGAAGCTGTGCTGTGCGGCCGCACGGAAACGGGAGAGGCAAGCGTTTGTTCGGAAAAGCTTCCGGGAACAACGACAGCACATTTGACAATGATACCGAGTTGTTTAATAAAGATGTGAAAATAAAACAACGGCTCCGCGTCAACTTACTACTACAATCTTGTCATTCACGAGCGGCGTCTCTCGTTCCATTCGGTCCTCAAACCCGAGCTCAAACCAGACTGGGTCTGATTGGCCAATCGGAGCACAACCTCCCGTAGTCGCGAGGACTCCTCCAGCCAATGAGAGACGTGGGCGATTTGGTGGGGTGAGAAGTCCTCCCCACCCCCCACGGAAGAATCCTGGGGGCGTGGTGACGCGTTGGGTGAGGCTGAAGTTTGATTGGCAAGTGAGCGATCAGCAGCCTTAGAAAGGATACGCAGTCGAGTGGGAGAAGGGGAGGTCGTGGGCGGGGCAGTGGAGCTAGAGTCAGCCAATGACTGACGCGCTGCTCGTAGAGCGAACGATAGGTCACCAATGGCGGCACGGATGTGGTTCTGTGGGCGGGGCTTAGGCTCAAAGCGGCGTGGGGGGTGGGGGGTGGTGCGCAGCGCCTATTACGGTCGTCCTCACCGTCACCGCCGGCGCCTCTTCCTGGATTCATTCATTCGATTTTTTTCATTCACGAAGGTAGTGAGGCCTGGTTGAAAGCCATGGAGAGCGTTTTGCCTGCCACCGGTTTCCTGTACTGGGTGGGCGCGGGCACCGTGGCCTACCTGGCCCTGCGTATCTCGTGCTTGCTCTTCACGGCCGTTCGGGTCTGGGGTTTGGGTAACGAGTCGATGGTCGGACCGAGGCTCGGTGAATGGGCAGGTGAGTAGAATCCCGCGCCGCCCACCCCCTGACTCCTGCTGCGGCTCGCGCGGCTCTGGGCCTGGCCTGGTTCGCGCTGACCAGTTCCGGGCCCGGCGCTTGGCCTTCGCGTCCCCAGCTTCCCTCCCTCGTTTTCTGAGGCTCCTGCGTCTTGCGTACCCGCTTTCTCCCATGCCATCGCCTGGTTTGCTTAGACTTGTAGTAGAGTTTTTAAATACTAAACACACTGCTGGCTTAACTCAGCGAATCTAAAGTGCCACTTGGGTGCGGGAGAAATCTGGCCTCAACTCGATGGAGCTTGTGCCATTTAAGCCATTCTGGGTCCAGGGACTTACTTGTCTGGTTGCTTCCAGGAAGCTGGTTGCTTCCTCAGTCACAGGCTACCTCTTCTGAGAGTTTTTGAAACAGAAAGTCTTTGGCTTGGATACAGGCCAAGTGCTCAGGATGAAAAGCATTCTGTTGTCTTTTGGGGGGGCGAGGGTGGAAGAAGGACAAGAATTTCCCAAGTCTTTCTGCTCTTTGGAACCTTGGATTCGGCCTATTTCATATAATTTACAAAGTCTTTTTTTTTTTTTTTTTTAAATTCTTGGCTAAACTGTCCTGGAGTCCTAATGACTAGCAAGAATTATTGTTTCTTCAAGATGGTAACTCTTCATGTAGAAGTCAGAAATGCCTTCTGCAGAAGGAGGTTTGCAGGAAAGAGTATTCCCACAGAGAATGGGCTAAACAAACCTAATCATAGTTTTGGGAGTTAGGGTGTCTGGTTTACGATTCCCTGTAGGCAAGAATTCTGAAGATGTAAGGGAAAGGTCAGATTAGAGAAGTTGGGAAAATTCCACAGAAAAGTTTTGCTTTTTTCCATTTCTGCCTTTTTTGTTGATTTTCTTTCCTTTTTTTGTTTCTATTAGCTTTTTTTAAAAAACCAAGTGATATGCCATTCTCCAATTATTCATTCTGCTGTTTTATAATTGATTTTTAAAATTATCATTGGTTTTATATATAATTCACAGAACATTTTGGTCTGGTTAGGGGTTGATTTCAGGCTAGGCTCAAATAAGGTATATAAATAATTTACTCCGTATTCTTAACTTTATTCACTCAGAAACATTTCAACAACTTAGTAGGAAAAACATAAATTAACCTTTTGGAACTGCAACAAAAAACATCTCAAGTAGGAATGAATAAGCATCTATTAACATAATAGATATTTTAAAAACTTACTGTTTTTTCATCATTGAAAAAGCAAGTGAAGTGCTCAACGTTGTTATAATCAAGATTATAATTTCACTGCCTGAGTTCTTGGTTGTCTGGTTTGGAAAACCTGTTGACTTTTGAAATAGTGGAATAAGACTCCAGTGTCTTAGAAAATCATATATGAAGATGAATAAGTTTTATAGTTTGTAATTAAAGACTTATGGTAATAATTTCTTTAACTATCTAAAATTGATGACAGTGGCTGGTAACTTAAATGATCTAAGTCATCTATATAATAATCCATAGTAAAAGCCAAGTGTTGTGACCTTGTCATTTCATGAGTAATATTTATATTGAAAAGATTTGGCCTCAGAGGAAAGATTTTGATAAATTAAGGGCAGTGTTTAAAAAATTTAGAAATGAAATTTGAACCTGAACACTACTATCTAGCAGAGAAGATCATAAAGTGAAGTATTATCCAGTTTACTTGTTGGGAAATTTGTCTTTTTTAAATACTTAAGTAGAAGAAATGAACAAGTTGTTATTTGTAACATTACTTACATGTGGTGGCCTGAATCTTAAAATACTTCGTCCTTTATCTCTCCAAATTCAGGGAATCTTTGGAAAGCAAAAACTGAAATCATTTGGAAAACAAAGCAGCAGAGATGATACTTGAATAATTAGGGTTAAGTTGTAATTAAAAACAGGTAATTTGTTCAACTGAGTATGAGGGTAACCAAGCCAGGGCTCCTGTGCCTGTGGCCCTGAAAGCCAAACTGACAGCTGGTGTTTGCAGCACAATGAAGGTTTATCTGGGGCTTTCCAGGTGGCGCTGGGGGTAAGGAACCTGCTTGCCAGTGCAGGAGACATAAGAGACGTGGGTTCGATCCCTGGGTCGGGAAGATCCCCTGGAGGAGGGCATAGCAACCCACTTCAGTATTCTTGCCTGGAGTATCCCATGGACAGAGGAGTCCGGCAGGCTACAGCCCATGGGGTCACAAAGAATCGGAGGCGACTGAAGCAGCTCAGCAAGCAAGCAGCAGACGGGTGTGGGAGACAAGTCTCAGATCCACTCTGACTTTGTGTTTAGAGTTTTTCTGTGTTTTGTTTTTTAAAAGAGGCTGGGATTAATCATTACCTAGTGACATTTCCTAATCATAGTTTTGGGAGTCAGGGTGTCTGGTTTACTGTTCTCAGGCCACGTGGTCCGTGGCACAGGGGTCTGTGAGCTCTCCTTGCCCTGGAGAAGCAACTTGAATTTGTACGTTAATGACACTGACAACAGCAGTTTCAGTATATTAATGATGTTAACAATAGCAATTGTAGACTTCTGATTCTGGTTGATTGGTGTTCAGTTAGCACAGGATTGAGGTAGAAGGGACCAGAAAAGGAATAAAGTTTTGAATAAGGAGATTAATCATAAACTCAAGAAGGGAGCTTGGTTTTAGGGAGTCTTGGTGTCATCAGGGAGGCAGTCTGCTTTCTGATGTTGATGTTTGTTTAACATCTTCCTCTTCTTAACCAGTTATTTTCAGTAATATATAATAATGTGTGTTGAGTTGGTGGTATATTTTTATACTTGTCATGCTTAAGTCTCTGCACGAGAGTATGATTAATTCCTGACCACCCCCTTCCACCCCGCCCCCGCCCTTAGATTTTAGAATCTGAGAGGCAGGGACTGTGGGTCCTCCTTTTTTGCTTTTTGCCCTCAGTAATTGGCACATGGATCAGATATCAGTTCTTCTAAACTTAAAAGCTTGGAAAATCCCTGAAATACAGTCGGACTTTGCAGTCCCTAAAAATACTCCAGACCATAGATTCCTTAGTCTAGTGGGTTTTTAAGACTACCCATTACCTGGCCCATCCCCTAACTTATCTTCTTCATCTCCTGATCAAGAGCTGGGTATTCCCTTCCCTCATTCTCTCCAGTTATAGTCCCATGCAAGTAAATTACTGTGATTTCACTAGGTCTCTATCGGGTGAGTTTAGCCAATTTAGTAGGTAAGTCTCTCTTGCCTGCCATTGTCATGTGATACTTTTGTATTCCTTCCAAGAACAAAGAGTCCTGTGAAAGTAGAGTTTCAAGTTGTTTGAAGATCTCTGTAGCAAGTAATGAGAAGAAGAAGGCTAACAAAGGTGATCAGGTCTATCATTTTCCTGAATGTCACCAGGGAGTTTATTACACTTACCAAGCTGAACCTCCAGAGAGTCACTAAACCTGTTTGAGAATGCCAGAGTGATAAACTTGGCACTTTGACCAGAGTGAAAATGAAAGTAGTGCTAGGTATTTTTGTGTGTTTTGTTTTGTTTTTTTTTTTTTAGAGCAGGGCAAGTAGTATAAAGCAGAGAAACAGATGAACTTAGTCATAAAAGTTCTAAAAGGAAATCTGTAGGCCTAACTGGAGCAAAGTCTCCAGATTGGAGTTGGCAGTGAGCTGTGTGCTCAGTCACGTCCGCCTCTTTGTGACCCCATGTACTGTGGCCTGCCAGACTCCTCTGTCCATGGGATTTTTCGGGCGAGCATGCTGGAGTGAGTTGCCATTTCCTTCTCCAGGGAATCTTCCCGACCCAGGGGTGGAAAATGCATCTCCTGTGTCTCTTACATTGCAGGCAGATTCTTTACCTGCTGAGCCATCCAGGAAGCCCAGGGGCAACCTTAAAGAACTCGTCCTCTGGCCATGTAAGAGATGGCAGGTGCAGCTGGAGGATGGAACCTAAAAGCATGCCCTAGTCTTATTTGGAGGAAAAACCAGAGAGGATGGTTTCCTGGAATTAGAAATTCAGCCTCTGTACTCTGAGCTGTTTCCTCCAACCTCACACCAGCCTCCATTGTCTCCTGCTTCGTGTTTTTTTTTCCCTTGTTCTTCCTTTCTGTGCAATGTTAAGGTTCCTATAAAGGGTCAAACGTGAGATCTCAGAGACTCAAACCTAGACTTGAAGTCTAGCTCCTCCTTTGTACTTACTAGAATGTAGCATTGAGTAAAGTAGTAGACATCTGTGAATCTCACTTTCCTCATCTGCAAAATGGGGATAATACTGGTGCCTGTTTCATAGTATTGTTGTAAAGGGTAAATGAGAATACTTACTCTATGTAAAGCAGATGGTGCAGTGCCCTTGTATATAAATGCTTGATAACTTATTGTTACTAGTCCAGTAGTCATGTATGGATGTGCGAGTTGGACTATAAAGAAAGCTGAGCACAGAAGAATTGATGCTTTTGCACTGTGGTGTTGGAGAAGACTCCTGAGAGTCCCTTGGAATGCAGGGAGATCCAACCAGTCCATCCTAAAGGAGATCAGTCCTGGGTGTTCATTGGAAGGACTGATGTTGAAATTGAAACTCCAATACTTTGGCCACCTGATGCGAAGAGCTGACTCATTGGAAAAGACCCTGATGCTGGGAAAGATTGAGGGCAGGAGGAGAAGGGGACGACAGAGGATGAGATGGCTGGATGGCATCACCGACTCAATGGACATGAGTTTGGGTAAACTCCGGGAGTTGGTGATGGACAGGGAGGCCTGGCGTGCTGCAGTTCATGGGGTCACAAAGAGTTGGACATGACTGAGAGACTGAACTGAACTGAACTAGTGATACTGTTAGCCTTAGTAGCATTATGTACCTATCACTTTAGCTAATTGACAATATAAGGCTTAGTAAGAAAAAATTAATAGCTGGGTGACTCCATCTTCAGAAAACTGAGATTACCTTTGCTACTGCAATTGAGTGTTGAGCTTCAAAATTTTCTGTTTATTTTTGTTGGTTGAGGAAATTTCTTTTGGTTTCAGAAAAAATTATTGAAAAATTTAGTGAATAGAATATATGGGTAAGTGGATTTGAATAAGTCAATTCCATTGTCTTTAAACTCATTTGTAGGTAAAGGATGAGTTAAAAGAAATTTAATAGTGTGTCTTTGTTTGGGCTGCTATACCAAAAATACTGTAGACTCAGTGGCTTAAACAACAAACATTTTACTCAGTTCTGAAGGCTGGGAAGTCAGATCAAGGTGCTGGCAGATTCTGTGTCTGGTGAGGAACTGCTTCCTGGTTTATAGATAGCTGTCTTCTTGCTCTATCTTTACATGACAGAAGGGGCCAGGGAACTCTCTGGCATCTCTTGTAAGGGCACTGATACCATTCGTTAGGGCTCCACCCTCATGACCTAATCACCTTCCAAAGACCCCCACCCTCAATACCATCACATTCAAGGATTAGGATTTCAACATAAATATTTTGCCCCAACATAGGAATTCAGTCTATAACATAGATCCTTCTCATTCCATTTCTCTCCTGCTCATCTATCATGAAAATAAAAATACTGAAATATTATAGCAATTTGTATCTCTGCCTTCTGGAATAGATGGTGATTAAGGCAGGGAGCGTGGGCGGAGAGTATGATCCAACACTATTTATTTGTCCATCCGCTGCCCAAATCCTCTTGAGTTCTGGCCAGGGACCGGGGGATGGCCAGCAGGAACGAACAAAGCGCCCTGTTAAGTGGTGTAAAAGCAGATGCACTTGGTTCTGTGGAAGCTTGTGCAGGAAGGTCAGAGTGATGTGACCCGAGATCCGAAGGGAAGTGAAGAGCAGCAGACAGGGCAAGGGGACCAGCAGGCGTTAGGCTCCTGAGTTGGGAGAGAGCAGGGTCCCCTTAAAATAAGACCTGAGTGCCTGGAGCCAAAAAAGGGTAGGCCTGATTTAAGATGGGAGTGGAGCGGGGTGCAGGGGCCAGTGAGCAGGGCAGTCTAAGAGCATGGGAGACAATTGTGGGGATTTTAAGCAGAAGGGTAATGCTGAGTTGCAACTTTATTTTTTATTTATTTGGCTGTACCAGGTCTTAGTTGTGGCACGCAGGACCTTTAGTTGCAGCATGCAAACTCTCAGTTGCTGCACGTGTGATCTAGTTCCCTAACCAGGGATCGAACCTGGGCCCCCTGCATTGGGAGCGTGGAGTCTTAGCCACTGAACCACCAAGGACACCCCTGAGTTGCAACATTTAAACAGAAGTTTTTGCTTCTGTGATCTTTCCAAAGCTGTTGTATTGCCACAGAGATAGATCAGTGCAAATTATTCAGTTAATCTCCATTAAAATTGCCTTTAAAAATGCAGGATCATACTTTATACTCAGGGAGGCCATTTCTGTGCACCTTCTGGTTATCATCTTTCAAAGACTGTTTCTCTCTGGGGGAAATCTAATCACCCTGGTGTGGGAAGTGCTACTCTGAATCAGGGCCCGGATGATAGCATTGTTGAATGAACCTGGAAACAGGTCATTGCTTTCTTGAGGTCAGTCCATAGAACTGAGGTGTGATAGTTGAGAAGCCCCTCACGTCAGTCTCAGAGGGAATGCTTTATTATTGATTTTGTCTGGTGAAACAACGCGTTTGCCCAGTCTGTAACTGGCAGTTCCAGGGAGACTATCCAGTTTCTGATAAGTTATCCTTACTGTTATTAAGTGAAGTTATTTCTAGTTAAATGATGTCGTCATTTCGGGAAGAGAGGAAAGGCAAGAAAAAAGCAAAGTCTTAAAAAATAAAAAAAAGATTTTGAACTATTACTGCCTCTCAAGAGTGTGACAGTGGGTAACGATAGCGCTAAGGGGAAGTTTGGCTTTGGGGTCAGTGCAATGTGAGCTCTGCTACTTGCTAAGCTGTTTGACCTTGGGCAAAGATTGCTAACCCTGAGCATAACTTCCTTCATCTATTAAATAGGGCCAATAACTTTTGGGGATTATTATGACAATGAGATGATACTGAGGGTCTTATGTAACCTTTTGTGTGTCTTTATGGGTATCAAGGAACACATATTTAAGGCATCTTTATTTGTACACCTTGTTCTTATTTGATAAAAGGGGATTGTTGAAACCAAGAAATAATGTAGTTCACTCAGCAGATAAACTGTTGGAAATCTGAAGCTGTGAATAGATCAGTTACGAGGTGATTCATGCTGCTGCAGGAGAATTCCTTGCTTTATGGAAAGATTTACCAAATTCTTGGTTTACCAAAATATGGTTCCCATTAGTGAACCTAAGCTATGATGGACTTAGAAAATCTGGTTCTATGCAACTTTTCAATGACATTTGTAAAAACCTTAGGTCATCTTCGACTCTTCTTCTGGCGCCCATGTACAGTCTGTAAGGAGACCTTGCTGACTTTAACTTCAAATACCCAGAATCCAGTTTCTTCTATCACTCTGGTGTAAGCTACCAAAAATCTCTTGCCTTGATATAACAACCGCCTCTTGTCACTGATTCCACCTTGCTTCCCCTATAATCATGTCTTAAAGAGCAGCCAGGGAACCTGAAAAGCCCTAGTCAGATCATGTGATCCTTTGTCCAGATCCCTCCAATATCTTCAGATGAAAATGCAGAATCCTTCCTGTGGTTGACAAGGCTTTTGACCACCTGCCTCCTGCCTTCTTTTACCTCTCCTCTCCTATGTCTCCTCTCTGCCCATGGTTTGTCTCTCCCTCCCTCCTTCCCTGCTAGCTGCACTCTTTTTTCCCTTGAACTCGATTCCTTAAACATGCTTGGCATTGCTGCCCTGACCTTTGGTTATTCCCTCTTCTTGAACGCTCTTCCCCAGATGTCCATTTGGCTAAGCCTTCTTCCTTCCTTCTAGTCTTTACTCAGATATCACCTTCTCAATGAAACCTTCCCTTCTACCTTTAAACCAGCAATCCAATCTCCTTCACCTCTCTTCTGACCCTGGTAGCCTGCTCTACTTGGCTTTATGTCGCAGCATTTGGCACCATCTCCCATTCTGTAGATGTTCATTTCTGATGTTTCTTGTTTGTCTACTCCTGTTAAAGTGGCAGCGCCATGAAGACAAAGGTCTTTTTTGTTCACTTTTGTATCTCCAGCACCTAGAACAGAGCCTGCACTTAAGCGCTAATACTTAGTTGTTGAGTGAATGAAAATATTCAGGTACTCCAGTATTTTTGAGGGATAGTGTATTTTTTTGTGGGGGATTCTCTTCTCTTTCTACATTCTCTTTTTAGTTAGAAATCTAAGAGCTATTAGTGGTCTCCCCACCTCTAAAAGTGAAATTATTTAGTCTAAAAACAAAATATAGACGATAACTTCAGGGAGATGTTCTCGTAGTGGAGACCCTGGAATCAGACTGCTCAGAATGACTTTCTGTGTCCCAGATATGCTTGTACTTACCTGCTTCTTTCTGCTTTTGTGTCCTTTTGTTCGTGCAAAGACTTTCAGGAGTATGTATCTGTGGTTGTTAAATGTTGTTCTCTGCCTGGAGTGGGCTTTCTTCTGCTGTTCACTTTTTCTTACTCCTCCTGTTCATGAAGTTCTACCTACTTTTCAGAGTCCAGATTCTGAATGTTTCCGTGCAGCTGCCCAGATGGAAGCCATCATGTACTTTTGGAATTCTGGTAGCTCTTGTTTTATCATTTTTTGTGGGCTTTTCCACACTTTACCTTTTTAGTTGTTTGAGTGTATGTGTGAGCATTTCTGTGTATGCATGCATGACTTTGTTCTTAACTATAAACCTGTCAAGTGTGTACAATAAATTATATATAGTGAATGAATGTATTTTCTTTGAATTATATTTTGACAGGGGTGGGGATGTTTTGCAATTTGCAGGTTATATTTTGCAAAATAATTTGTACACCTTTTTTTCCTCTTTGTTTTAAAACCTGAAATGACGCCTTAAAAGCTGGTTGAAATTAAACCAAGGCTGACTAGACAAAGATGGGTTATTGAATTATTGCAGCAGAGCTGGGATAACAGTTTTGAAAGTGTGAAATGCAGTGAGAGCAAAGAGATGTCCGTGTGTGTGTGTGTGTGTGTGTGTGTGTCGTGCATGCAACCCCATGGTCTGTAGCCCGCCAGGCTCCTCTGTCCATGAAATTTTTCAGGCAAGAATACTGGAATGGGTTGCCATTTCCTTCTGCAGGAGATCTTTCCAATTCAGGGATTGAACTTGCATCTCCTGCATTGGCGGGCAGATTCTTTACCACTGAGCCACCAGGGAAGTCCATCCTTGCGTAGCATAGGTAATAAGCTAATCTTTTTTCATACATGTGTTAAAAACCAACTGCTCTGCCAGACTTAATGAATATTTCAGTATTAATAAAAATTTTGTAATATATTTATTATTTAAACCCAAGATTTTTTTTTTTTTTTTAACCCCGTTTGGCTGTACCACGTGGCTTGTGGGATCTTAGTTCCCCGACCAGGGATTGAACCCTCAAGTCCCAGTCACTGGCTCACCAGGAAAGACCCCTCAAGTCTTTAAAAATTGTTGTAAGTAGATTTTCCTTGCATAAGAGGGTCTTTCTCTATGCAGGTTTTAGTGAGGTTTGCTAATTGGCAAAGCTGAGATGAATTAGTGAAAAAATTGAGTTCTAGGATGTATTGACCAAAATGTAGTTTTGTTATTTTAAAGCCCCAGTAAAATGAACCCACACCTTCTAGAGCCTTCAGACCTTTTGGGGGACATTGGACTGAATTTACTAGAATATCTCTTTGGTAGTAAAGGCACTGAATTGTCAGTGTATATAGTTAATAACTGCTAGAAAGTTAACCACAGAGCATTGAGTATATGCATTTTTTTGCTTCATGGAAAGAAATGAATACTGCAGTTGGTTGATCATCTATAGAAGTTTAGTTGGCCATTTTCTGAGAAACTTGAGAAAACTGAAAAATCATTAGGAGGCAGAAGAGACTAATGAGAGAATGACAAAACTGGAAGGACCTCTTCAGTTGAACTATTAGGGAAAGAAGCTGGAAGAGGTGAGATGATAATGTAACCTTTTGTGTGTTTTTATGGGTATCAGGGAACATGATAGAGAATATCTAGGCAAGAAGATCAGTGGCAAAGAGCAGAAAATGGGGGATGCATCAGTGGTGGGTTGATTAAAAGCTGTGGTAGGAGTGGGGCTTCCTAGTGGTCCAGTGGTATAAGACTCCACTGCAGGGGGCACGGGTTTGATTCTTGGTCGGGAAACTAAGATCTGACATGCCCAGCAGCCAAAAAACAAACAAAAAAAAGTATTAAAAAAAAAAAGTGGTAGGAGTGATGAGCAGCAAACTCTGACAGCAAAATAGATTTGTCAGGGTGAATTAAGAGTGGAAACCTAGTAAGGAGGACCAGTAGAGGCAATGAGTGGCAACAGCAAGGATGTTGGCAAAACTTAATTCCATCACACATTTCCACCACTGGTGTGAGGCATAAAGCCTTCTCTGAGCCTGAATTCTGAAGAAATGCCATGTCTCTGTAGCCCCGAGGGTACCATTATTTCATGTTCTTGTTACATGCCTACATGGACATTAAGATTGGGGGACTTCCTCATTATATAGTGCTTCAGGCCAAGTGGATCGATCCAGTATGTCTTATCTATAGCTTGGCTGTGCCTCTAGCCTTAACTACAGATGATGCTGATGACACTAAATTGCCAAGGAAATATTATATAGGTTTTAGGATATGCTTCTCAAGATGGCCAGGAAAGGGTACATAGAGTCTCCTTCAGAAATTTAAATTCCAGTTTTTAAAGTTCCCTTAACCCTTCTGGTATGTTAAAAAAAAACAACCCTAATTCTCCAGATTGATTTTATTGTAATGTCTGGTGGTAACTGCTCACTACCAAGCTCACTTCCAGTGGAAATGATGCCAAGCTTGCTTTAATGATCACTGAAACTCCCATCTTGTCACATCAATGGAGCTAATAAACTAAACAAGCTCCCTTAATCTTGCACATTCAGTCTAATAATTTTGCTGTGGAACAGGGAGCAGCTGCTTATCTATGTGTTCTAATACCTATCATTGCCTGTCTTGAGAAAGGAGGGGATGATCTCCTTATAGATAATGGGGAAAAAAAAATAACCCACAGCAGGTTAGACAATGATGTTCACACATTCTGAATTAGAGGAGGCTGGATTAATGAGATCTTATCATAATAATGACATCTTAATTTACAAATTGCTTTTGCACGTTTTCTCAAATGATTTCCATAACCACGTCATATACCAAGACCAGGGGTAGCTACAGTGACTGTAAGGATGTTACACAGCTGGTAAATGATAGAGGAAACTGAATCCAGGTGTTCCAACTCCAGGCGCCCACCAAAGCTCCTGATGAGGGTGATTTTAAGGCAGTTTGCAGTACCTGTCCAAGAGCTTATATGTCCGAGACTTCCTCAAATGTTGCCTGAAAGTGAAAGGTCTGTTTCTACCATATTTTCGTCATGACAGTATCCATGGGACATAATCAGTTGGATGTGCCTGTTAAAAATAGAGCCTAGGGGTTCACTCCAGACCCATTCAATGAAATCTCTAAGAAAAGAACTTGGGGAAATGTATTTTTTAATAAATTAAGTTGATTTTTAAGCTCATGCATTTTTGGAAGCACTGGGCTGGGATCAGGCTAGTCTTGGAAGAAGGCAGTGGGTTATACATGCAGGCTTTTTAGCCAGATAGCTATTCTTAGTACCAGGACTTGGTTTATAATAGTGTTAAAACTTCCCAGTGGTTTCTGTACTAAATATTTACATGTAATTTTGACAGTTAAATGGAGATTCTATTTTAGGCTACTTCTGTGTTTGTGCTTTGAAAATAGATTAGGAAGAAAGCAAACAAAACTTGAAACTTCTCTCTGTTGCTGTGCAGTGAGAACTACAACAAGCAGCACACCAAGTCTTTACTAGCTGGAAATCAGGTGAGAGTAGGGGGCAGTAAGAATGGGTTTTGGTAGATGCAAGTAATGGAAATTTTACTTTGCTTTTGGGTAAGACCATGGGAAGAATAGCTGAAGACTCTGGGAGCTTCTTCACTATAAAGAATTGAGAGAACAGTATGTTCTTACTTTCTGTTTGCAGTTATTTTTGGTGGCCCCATTTTTTACTTTATTGCATTTACAGACAAGAACATTTTAAATCTTTCTTTCTTTAAAGGTGGATTTTTACAAAGTTGTCTTTATTGTGAAATTAATGTAAGTGATACTGATTGGGTCAATAGTCAGGAGAGGATATTCGTTTTCTTAAAAAAAAAAAAAATTAAAGTCCTCCAAATGATGAAGAAGCAAAATGGGCTTAGGCTTAACCAGAAAAAATTCTGATTTTAGTGGGCCATCTGGATGACATTTGTAGTGATTAAACAGTGGAATCAGTTTGTTCATTCATTCAGCAGATAATCATGCATTATGTGCTGACTATATGCTAGGCATACAGCACTGGGTCTGGGGATTAGTAGGGAGTAAGAATGTGTTGGCCTGTACCTTCTTTGTTCTAGTAGAGGACACAGATGATTACAAAAGCAGCTCCAGAAAGTTTACTGGGAGCCAGCTGTGGGGCCACCTCTTCAGGGGTTGAAAGGTTTTCTGGAAGAAGTAACATTTAATCCAGTGTGTGGAAGGAAAGATGATGATGATGGTAATGGTTAATAATGGGAATAAGACAAAATGATAAAACTTACCATGTACCAGATACTCTTCTAAGTACCTCAGTTAATTCAGTTACTCCAATCAGGTAGGTCTCATTAATACCCCCATTTTACTGAAAGAAAGCTAAGATAATAGAGTTGTTGTTGTTGTTCAGTCGCTAAATCATGTCCGAATCTTTGCAGTCCCATGGACTGTAGTATGCCAGGCTTCCCTGTTCTTCACTCTATCCCGGAGTTTGCTCCAACTCTTGTCCTTTGAGTCAGTGATGTCATCCAACCATCTCATCATCTTTGCTCTATTCTTCTCCTGCTTCAGTCTTTCCCAGCATCAGGGTCTTTTGTTGGCCCTTCTCATCAGATGGCCAAAGTATTGAAGCTTCAGCATCGATCCTTCCAGTGAATATTCAGGGTTGATTTCCTTTAGGATTGACTGGTTTGATCTTGCTGTCAAAGGGACTCTCAAGAATCTTCTCCAGCACTGTAGTTCAAAAGCATCAATTCTTTGGTGCTCAGCCGTCTTTATGGTCCAGCTCTTACACTGGTACATGACTACTGGAAAAACCATAGCTTTGACTATATGGACCTTTGTCAGCAAAGTGATGTCTCTGCTTTTTAATATGCTGTCTAGGTTTGTCATAGCTTTCCTTTCAAGGAGCAACTGTCTTTTATTTTTTGTGGCTTCAGTCACTGTCTGCAGTGATTTTATAGCCCAAGAAAATAAAATCTGTCACTGCTTCCACTTTTCCCCCATCTATTTGCCATGAAATGATGGGACTGGATGCCATGATCTTAGTTTTTTGAATACTGAGTTTTAAGCCAACTTTTTCACTCTCTGCTTTCACCCTCTTCAAGAGGCTCTTTAGTTTCTTTTCTGCCATTAGAGTGGTATTATCTGCATATCTGAGGTTATTGGTATTTCTCCCGGCAGTCTTGATTTCAGCTTGTGATTTATCCAGCCTAGCATTTCACGTAATGTACTCTACATAAAGCAAAGGAGAAAAGGAAAGATATTACCATTTGAATGCAGAGTTCCAAAGAATAGCAAGGAGAGATAAGAGGTCAATGCAAAGCAATAGAGGAAAACAACAGTATGGGAGACTAGAGATCTCTTCAAGAAAATTAGAGATACCAAGGGAACATTTCATGCAAAGATGGGCTCGATAAAGGATAGAAATGGTATGGACCTGACAGAGCAGAAGATATAAAGAAGAGGTGGCAAGAATACACAGAAGAACTGTACAAAAAAGATCTTCACGACCCAGATAATCACAATGGTGTTATCACTCATCTAGAGCCAGACATCCTGGAATGTGAAGTCAAGTGGGCCTTAGAAAGTATCACTACGAACAAAGCTAGTGGAGGTGATGGAATTCCAGTTGAGCTATTTCAAATCCTGAAAGATGATGCTGTGAAAGTGCTGCACTCAGTATGCCAGCAAATTTGGAAAACTCAGCAGTGGCCATAGGACTGGAAAAGGTCAGTTTTCCAATCCCAAAGAATACTCAAACTACCGCACAATTATACTCATCTCACACGCTAGTAGAGTAGTGCTCAAAATTCTCCAAACCAGGCTTCAGCAATACGTGAACCGTGAACTTCCAGATGTTCAAGCTGGTTTTAGAAAAGTTAGAGGAACCAGAGATCAAATTGCCAACATCCACTGGATTATCAAAAAAGCAAGAGAGTTCCAGAAAAACATCTATTTCTGCTCTATTGACTATGCCAAAGCCTTTGACTGTGTGGATCATAATAATATGTGGAAGATTCTGAAAAAGATGGGAATACTAGACCACCTGACCTGCCTCTTGAGAAATCTGTATGCAGGTCAGGAAGCAACAGTTAAAACTGAACATGGAATAACAGACTGGTTCCAGATAGGAAAAGGAGTACGTCAAGGCTGTATATTGTCACCCTGCTTATTTAACTTATATGCAGAGTACATCATGAGAAATGCTGGGCTGGAAGAAGCACAAGCTGGAATCAAGATTGCTGGGAGAATTATCAATAACCTCAGATATGCAGATGACACTACCCTTATGGCAGAAAGTGAAGAGGAACTAAAAGTCTCTTGATGAAAGTGAAAGAGGAGAATGAAAAAGTTGGCTTAAAGCTTAACATTCAGAAAATTAAGATCATGGCATCTGGTTCCATCACTTTATGGGAAATAGATGGGAAACAATGTCAGACCTTTATTTTTGGGGGCTGCAGATGGTGACTGCAGCCATGAAATTAAAAGACGCTTACTCCTTGGACAGAAAGTTATGACCAACCTAGAGAGCATATTAAAAAGCAGAGACATTACTTTGCCAACAGAGGTCCGTCTGGTCAAGGCTATGGTTTTTCCAGTGATCATGTATGGATGTGACAGTTGTACTGTGAAGAAAGCTGAGCGCTAAAGAATTGATGCTTTTGAACTGTGGTGTTGGAGAAGACTCTTGAGAGTCCCTTGGACTGCAAGGGGATCCAACTAGTCCATCCTAAAGGATATAAGTCCTGAGTGTTCATTGGAAGGACTGATGCTGAAGCTGAAACTCTAATACTTTGGCCACCTCATGAGAAGAGCTGATTCATTGGAAAAGACCCTGATGCTGGGAGGGATTGGGGGCAGGAGGAGAAGGGGACGACAGAGGATGAAATGGCTAGATGGCATCACCGACTCGATGGACATGAGTTTAGGCAGACTACAGGAGTTGGTGATGGACAGGGAGGCCTGGCGTGCTGCAGTTCATGGGGTCACAAAGAGTTGGACACGACTGAGCGACTGAGCTGAACTGAATTCTGCATATAATTTAAATTAGCTGGATGACCATATACAGTTTTGAAATACTCCTTTCCCAATTTTGAACCAGTCCATTGTTCCATGTCTGGTTCTGCCTGTTGCTTCTTGACCTATATACAGGTTTCTCAGGAGACAGGTAAATGGTCTGGTATTCCCATCTCTTTAAGACTTCTCCATAGTTTGTTGTGATTCACACAGTCGAGGCTTTAGCATAGTCAATGAAGCAGAATTAGATTTTTTTTTTTTTAATTCCCTTTTTTTTTATGATCCAGTGGAAACAATAGAGAGGTCAAGTCATTTGTCTGAAGTCACATAGGTAGTTAACGTGGAGGACCCCCTGGGGTTGGAACTCCTGTGACCTCTCTGCAGACTGCATTGATGAATGAGAAATCGGTGGGTAAGGGGAGTGGGAGAACGGGAGAGTTTTTCAACTGATAGAACACTTTGGGTGATGACCCTGAGGAAAGTGACAGCTTTCAGAAACTTCGGGCAGATGGTCCTTGGGAGAGGAGAGGCAAGAGATAAGACTTACAGAAAGGGGCAGCGGGCCAGTCCTAAAGGACCTTGAGACCCTGTGAAGGTTTTGTTTATCCTGAGGGCAGTGGGGAGTCACTGAAAGATTTCCAGCCGTAGACCTCACCGTCAAGTGTGTATTTTGGACAGTTTACTGTGGCAGCTTGGAGATTGGATGCGGAGGGAGCCACCCAGGAGATAGGGAGCCCAGCAGTAGACTGGTGGTGGTGTTGGTGGTCAGCCAGGTGCTGAATGATGGTGGTTTGCATCAAGGTCATGGGGGCAGGGACTGAGCGAGGGAGTTAGACAAGAAAGACACAGATACAGGTCCTGGGCCCTCAACATAGATGGGCTGTGGGGATGAAGGAAGCGGCAGAATCAAGGACTGTGGGGTGTCTGGGCAGATGGTGATGCTGACCTTGGAAACACACAGAGGAGCAGGGTCTGGGAGGGAAATAGTGATTGCTCTGTGGTTCTGAGCGGGAGTCTGGCAGTCTTCCTGTAGGTTAGCACTGGACCGAGCCTGGGTAACTTAGCACAGTCCTTTGGCTCAGCAGTCATTTATAGTAGTCAGAAATTATATGCCATTAATACATCATGTATTTTACATAAAATTTAGGACTTCTGTGGTGGTGCAAGGGCTAAGACTCCATTTTCCCAATGCAGGGAGCCCAGACTCAGTCCCTGGTTAGGGAACTGCATCCCATGTGCTGCAACTAAGACCTGGTATGGCCAAATACATTTTAGAAACCATTATTTAAAAAAGGAAAATTTGGAGCCTCAGCATATAATATTTTAGGAAAAAGAAAACCATATTTTTGAGCCATTTGAGTGTATCCTATGTAGCACTTTGTGGCTTGAATTGGTAAATGTTTGCCAGGATAAACAACACCCTCACAGGGTCTCAAGGTCTTTCAGGACTGGCCCGCTGCCCATTTTCTGTCCTTTTCAGGCAGAAAAGCCAAGAAGCAGACTATCAGAAGACCTGAGTTCCTAGCCTACCTTCCCACCTTTGACACTTATTAGCTGTGGAATCATCAGTCAGCCATTCTATTTATTTCTCCTATCATATATGTCCAAAAATACCCACTGTGTCTATCTTCAGAGATACTGAGTCTCTGAATGTGTCTGGAAGCACAGCACGAGGTACAAAGCATTATGCACAAACAGGGCGTTGGGCTTTTTCCTTCTGTTTCAGTGAGAAACCTAGAAACAGACTTGCCCCATGAGTTGATCAGATCCTTTATGTGAGGTTCAGATTGCTTCAGAGATTTATTTTGGGATCTGTTACACCTTTGTCATGATCAACACCTAAGTTTCTATTGGTTTGATTATCTAATATATGTCAATTTTAGAAAGTACCTAAAACTTTTAAAAACAATTTTGTTGATGTAAGCTGGGTTTCTGAATTAAACTAATTTAACCATTAATATGTTAATTTTAAATAAATACTTAAACTTCAACTTTTATTTTTAACTTACATAAAATCTATGGTTAGGTATCAAGGATTAAGGATATAGTTAAATTATTGGTATTGAAGTGTCATTTCAACTCTGATGTAATTGGAAGACTCTCAAGTTTGACATAACTGTTTAAAGTTCCATTATTGTATTATAAGCGTTACTGTAAGAGGTAATTATAAGTTCCTGTCATTTCTCATGCAATACCCCATTGTTTTTGTCTCCAGGTTTAAAGATATTCAGAGAGTATTTTTTCTTTAGTTAAAGGTTTAGATTCTTATCAGTTATGACATTGATGACATAATAGCACTTTCTAGATCTCTATAGTAAAAGTATTATCTTTGATATGAGGAAATAGTTTTCAGGTGTACTTTGAACCTAATTTTTAAAACTATATCAAAGATTAGGACTATATCTGAACATCCAAATCTTCTAAAAATATTTGCTTCAAAATATATTACTTTTTAAAAAAATTGTGAATTCTTTTTTTGGGGGGAAGCTTCTTAATATTTCTTCAAATGGAAACACTCACTTTTCTCTCCTTTGGCATTCCTGTCCTTGGGTTCTCCCAGAGGCAGATACTGACAGAGGCAGAGGCAGGAAATCAAGCGCAATTAGTTTTTTGGAAGGTGATCCCAAGAAACACCAGTAGGGAGGGAGGCAGGGAAAGGAACACAGCCAGGACAGTGGGTATTGTCAAGGCTCTGTGATCACCTGGACCTAGTGTAGAACTCAAGTTTCAGAGTTACTTCACCTTCGGCGTCTAGAAGCTCAGATATTTATACACCCATGGCCATTAGTCACTGGTTGGGGGCTGCTGGTGGGGAGCATTAATCTGATAGCACTTAGGTCCACTGCGCACTTGCCGGCTTCAGCTACCAGATGAAGCGGTTGGGCAAAGAGATAAACTTGGAATGTGCTCTGCAGCGGTGTGGACGGGGCATCACTGGCTTAGCTCTAATTCCCATCACAATATTTGCCCTTGGTTTCATTTTTTTAATTTTAAAAAAATTTTTAAAAAGATTTTTATTTTAAGGTGTTTGTTTTTTATGTGGACTTTTTTTTTTTTTTGGTCTTTATTGAATTTGTCACAGTATTGTTTCTGTTTTCTGTTTTATTGTTTTGACCCTGAGACACGTGAGATCTTAGCTCCCCGACCAGGGATCGAACCCGTACCCCCTGCATTGGAAGTCAGAGTCTTAACCACTGGACTGCCAGGGAAGCCCCTCATTTTCTATAAACAAAACAACGAATAAAGCCCAAGGAGGAGGAGTTATTTCCTGGAAATAATAAATACAGTAGATGGGAGGTAGAAGTTGATTTATGTTAGACTCTTTCATTGTGGTTGGGGGTTTTGCTAGCTCTCAGGGTGGTTGATGGATTGGCCTATTTTAAGTGTTTCTACACTTTTTATAAATACAGATGACTGACTAAATATTGAATAAACCTCATAAGCTTATGGTTGCATTAAGGTATGACTTAATTTCTTCCTCTCCATAATTGAATTCTGATCTACTAAACTGGAGGTGGTTTCCCCAAGGTCTGTACAGAGTGAGGACGGCGTTGGAGGGAGTTGTGGCAGATGTGGTTGGTTGCTTGTTGACAGAACGCCAAGTTTATGTAGGTACTGGACAGCCATACACTTCAGAGGAGGTTGGGCCTCTCCTCAGCCCCAGGGGCCCAGTCTTGAGTAGTTTACACTCATCTTGATGATTCCTCTTTCCTTGCCACAAGTTGGGTTAGAAATAGGCATGAGCAGAGTTCTGGCCACTGAGATGTGGGGGATGTCCTAGGGGGAGGGCTCCTGAGAAGGCTTTCCTTCCCTTTCAGAAGAGGCAGAAAGAAGGATATTGTTCTGTGAGGGTGGGATGCCCGTTCCCATCCTTGGGACCAGAGGGGACAGACCGAGGAAAGAACCAGCACACGGAGGTCTTCGAGCAGAAAGAAGGAAAGCATCTGGGTCTTCAATCCTGTTCCTGAGCTGCTGAATTCACCCATTCTGGAGTACCTGACACTTCCTGTTATTTTGAGATGACACATCCCATTTTTCTTAAAACTTTCTGTTACTTGCAGCTGAAAGCATCCTAACCTACAGATTTGGTAAAAAAGGAAGGAGATTTTCTTCTGTGGAGTAAAAATTTTATGATTGATTTAAGGTCCTGTAGACTTGGACAGGGCTTCCCTGGTGGCTGAGATGGTAAGGAATCTGCCTGTATGCAGGAGACCCAGGTTTGACCCCTGGGTCTGGAAGATCCCTCAGGGAAGGGAGTAAGCTCCCCATGGGATTCTCCAGGCAAGAATACTGGAGTGGGTTGCTGTCCCCTCCTCTAGAGGAATCTTCCTGACTCAGGATCAAACCTGCATCTCCTGCATTGCAGGCAGGTTCTTTATCGTCTGAGCCACCATTTGTTCTAAGTAACTGTTTAATTTTAGGGAGTACCGAGTGATCTGAGGACTTTGACCCAGTGTGGTTCAACTAAATTGGAAAAAGATCAAGACAGGGTGAAGAAGTGAAGGTGGGTTGGGTATATGTGTGCATCTTCTACTTCCTTAGTGCTTGTGCTGTGCTGTGCTTCGGGACTCAGTCGTGTCCAACTCTTTCCGGCCCCGTGGACCGTAGCTCCTCTGTCCATGGGGATTCTTCAGGCAAGAATACTGGGGTGGGCTGCCATGCCCTCCTCCAGGGGATCTTCCCAACCCAGGGATCAAAGCCAGGTCTCCTGCATTGCAGGCGGATTCTTTACTGACTGAGCCACCAGGGAAGCCCATCTTTAGTACTTGCTTCTGTCTAACTGCATTATAAGAAGCCAATAAGAAGTTGATAGTGTTCATCACCCTGGCGGTGTGTTCTTAGCTTTGTCATTTTCCCGTATTGAGCTTCCCCTGTAGCTCAGTTAGTAAAGAATCTGCCTGCAATACAAGAGGCCTGGGTTTGATTCCTGTTTTGGGAAGATCCCTTGGAGAAGGACTGGAGAATCCCATGGACAGAGGAGCCCGGCAGGCTACGACGTCCAGTCCATGGGGTTGCAAGAGTCAGACACGACTTAGCGACTAAACCACCACCACGACATCCATTTCAGATATTCCTGATTCGGGACAGCAATCAAGTGTAAGGTTAGAGATTCAGTATTATGTAAATTCCATTACTTTTAAAGTCTAGGGAACATTCCTGGCAGTCTAGTGGTTAAGACAGCCCTTCTACTGTGGGAGATGTAGGTTTGATCCCTGGTCCACAGCCACTATGGAAAACAGTGTGGAGATTTCTTAAAAAGCTGGAAATAGAACTGCCATATGACCCAGCAATCCCACTTCTGGGCATACACACCAAGGAAACCAGATCTGAAAGAGACACGTGCACCCCAGTGTTCATCGCAGCACTGTTTATAATAGCCAGGACATGGAAGCAACCCAGATGCCCATCAGCAGACGAATGGATGAGGAAGCTGTGGTACATATACACCATGGAATATTACTCAGCCATTAAAAAGAATTCATTTGAATCAGTTCTAATGAGATGGATGAAACTGGAGCCCATTATACAGAGCGAAGTGAGCCAGAAAGATAAAGACCATTACAGTATACTAACACATATATATGGAATTTAGAAAGATGGTAACGATAACCCTATATGCAAAACAGAAAAAGAGACTCAGATGTATAGAACAGACTTGTGGACTCTGGGAGAAGGCGAGGGTGGGATGTTTCAAGAGAACAGCATTGAAACATGTATATTATCTAGGGTGAAACAGATCACCAGCCCAGGTTGGGTGCATGAGACAAGTGCTCGGGCCTGGTGCACTGGGAAGACCCAGAGGGATCGGGTGGAGAGGGAGGTGGGAGGGGGGACTGGGATGGGGAATACATGTAAATCCATGGCTAATTCATTTCAATGTATGACAAAAACTACTGTAATGATGTAAAGTAATTAGCCTCCAACTAATAAAAATAAATGGAAAAAAAAAATTAAGATCTTGCATGCCACTTGTGGCCAAAAATTTAAAATAAAAAAAATATAGTCCAAATGGGGAAATATGCCATCCGAGTCATTGAAAAGCTGGAGCAAAGATACAAGGAGCTTAGGAAGGTGGATTCTGCTTTATATCCCAGGTGGGGATATAGCCTTACTGATGCTGAGTTTAAGAACCAGGAGAACCTGCTGTGTGAATCTAAATACTGTTTTAGAAAGAAGGTATTGTTTGAGTTCCTCTTGAATAGCAGTAGTGCAGAAACCAAGTCTGAAAGGACCCTAGTAAAATAATTAAACCTCGCAGGCCCGCCACGACTCAGGTTGGCCCTGTACCACCTCTGGGGCTCAAGGGAAGCTGTGCTTTTTTGTGTGGGTATGTCCCTCCTTATAAGAGAGATTCAGTAAGGTACTCAAATCTTGCCCTGTGAATGAAGGGGTGTGTGTGTTCTTTTCCTGCCTTCCTCTTTAAGAGGAATTTGGTTTTTGGAAAGATGACTTCTTTTTTTATTATTTAAGGTAAGGTTTTATTGCTGATTAGTAAAAGAATCTGATTCTTTGATAATGGATCAAAGGCAAGTATTAGAAGACTAGGACACCTAGTGTTACCGGTTTTAATTTTGCAGCCTTTATGCCTCTTTTTCTTTCTTGTTACATTTTTATATAACTACTGTATCTGCTCCTTACTCGGTACTGGCACACCATATCAGACATAACAGATATCATGGATATTGTACCGTCTGTTGTCCAGCTGTTTCCATACTCCCTTAATTATTCTTTCATTTAATTGATTCAACAATTATTTTATCATCTTTGGTGTGCCAGATACCTTGCAGTGTGCTGGGGGGATTAGCAGTGAACAAGATGGGCCCAAGTCTTGGCTTTCATGGAGCTTGCATTTTAATAGGGAAGGATGGACAGTAAACAAACAAATAGATATTTGGTAAGTCTTGTGATGAGGTCAACTAAGAAGAAAAATAAAGCAAGTTAGGAGAATAACAGAGGAGCATAGAGGAAGTGTGTGTGCCTGCTACCTTATATAGGGTGGTTCAGTCAGTTCAGTTCAGTCAGTGTCTGACTCTTTGTGACCCCATGGACTGGAGCATGCCAGGCCTCCCTGTCCATCACCAACTCCCAGAGTTGACCCAAACTCATGTCCATCGAGTCAGTGATGGCATCCAACCATCTCATCCTCTGGCGTCCCCTTCTCCTCCTGCCAGTGTCAGGGTCTTTTCCAATGAGTCAATTCTTCACATCAGGTGGCCAAAGTATTGGAATTTCAGCTTCAGCATCAGTCCTTCCAATGAACACCCAGGACTGATCTGCTTTAGGATGGGCTAGTTGGATCTCCTTGCAGTCCACGGTACTCTCAAGAGTCTTCTCCAACACCACAGTTCAAAAGCATCAATTCTTTGGCACTCAGCTTTCTTTCTAGTCCAACTCTCGCATCCGTATGTGACCACTGGAAAAACCATAGCTTGGACTAGACGGACTTTTGTTGGCAAAGTGATGTCTCTGCTTTTTTAATATGCAGTCTAGGTTTGTCATAACTTTTCTTCCAAGGAGCAAGCGTCTTTCAATTTCATGGCTGAAGTCACCATCTGCAGTGATTTTGGAGCCCCCCCAAAATAAAGTCTGTCACTGTTTCCATTGTTTCTTCCTCTGTTTGCCATGAAGTCATGGGACCAGATGCCATGATCTTAGTTTTCTGAATGTTTAGTTTTAAGCCAACTTTTTCATTCTTCCCTTTCACTTTCATCAAGACTCTTTAGTTGTTCTTCGCTTTCTGCCATAAGGGTGCTGTCATCTGCATATCTGAGGTTATTGATGTTTCTCTTGGAAATCTTGATTCCAGCTTGTACTTCATCCAGCCTGGCATTTCACGTAATGTGCTCTGCATTTAAGTTAAATAAGCAGGGTGACAATATACAGCCTTGATGTACTCCTTTCTTGATTTGGAACCAGTCTGTTGTCCCATGTCCAGTTCTAACTGTTGCTTTTTGACCTGCATGCAGATTTCTCAGGAGGCCGGTCAGGTGGTCTGGTATATCTCTTGAAGAATTTTCCAGTTTGTTGTGATCCACACTGTCAAAGGCTTTGGTGTAGTCAATAAAGGAGAAGTAGATGTTTTTCTGGAACTCTCTTGCTTTTTCAATGATCCAATGGATGTTTGCAATTTGATATAGAGTGGTTAGGCAAGGTTTTCTCTTGAGGTGACATTTGAACTCAGACCTGAATGGAATTGCCTATCTCCACTCCAGCCTTGCTGGACTCCTGGCTGTTCCTTGTCCATCTACAGCACAAGCTTAGAACTAACCTCTCCCTCTGCCTAGAATACTCTTCATATGGATAACCCGGATTTAAATAAATGGGGGAAGGGTTTTGGAGTGACCAATTGTGTTGTCAGGCAAATGGAATTCCTTCTTCTCTTAGGACTGAGGAGGATTGGTCTGGGTGCCACTGAATGGTGTAGAAGACCCTAACTAGAGCTTTTAGATTTCTTTGGTGAAGCACTAAAATAACATGAATAATTTGTTTAAATATACATGGTATTTAGACAGTCTTTTGAAGGCTTAATCCCACCCAAGTTATTTTGCCCCATTTGCAACTTTAAAAAATTGAGTCTATCTATAATAAAAAACTCAGTGATAATGCTTTGTCATTTGACCTAATGAAGTATGATTCCCTAGGTGATACCCATGGTCTTCCATCACTTTACTTTCAGCACAATAAAAGCTTAGAAAACTTACTGATACGTTGAAGCCTAGCAACAGTTTTATGCAAAAGCCATTTTTAAAACAACAAAGGACTGTTGTTTTATTAGCTCATCTGAAAGCTGTACATTTATTGAGTTTATCTACAAGTACAGTATTTATGTGTTTCTTTACTAATCTTTTCCCTAAGCATATTGAAACTACACCCTTATGATTTATTAGGTATGTAAAGAAAAGGCAGCTGAATTGTTGAATAGCATCCCCTGTGGGTTTATCTCTAAAATGATAATGCAAAAAATAGAAAAATAAAAAAAAAAAACCTGTTTTTGCTGAGCATATGATTTATGTTATTGCAAAAGAACTGAGTGATTCAATACTACAATCTCATGGTGATGCCTTGTTGGGACTGTTGTTTAGTCGCTGAGTCATGTCCAACTCTTTTGCAATGCCGTGGAATATAGCCTACGAGGCTCCTTTGTCCATGGGATTTCCCAGGCAAGAATACTGGAGTGGGTTGCCATTTCCTTCTCCAGGGGATCTTCCTAACCCAGGGATCAAACTGGCGTCTCCTGCATTAACAGGTGGATTTTTTTTTTTTAACCACTGAACCACCTGGGGAGCCCAAGGGACTGTATTGAAGAGGAGAATTTCTGTTTGCACTTACTTCTTGGATTACTCTACCTGAAGTGGGTCACTTTCACCATTTCTAAAAATCATTCTTTTCTTTCTACCTCATCTTTTATTTGTACATTATACATAGTGGTGTTTGGAATATATTTTTTTGTTTTAGCTGTTAGCCAATCAGTGATTATCTTTTATAATGGTTTTCAGGGAGAACAGAGATAAGTAAAATTCAGAAATATTACTGAAACATCTTTTCTGAGAGCAGCTTTAACCTCATTTCTCACCCATACTTTTTTTTCTGGAACTGTAGAACAGACCAAATTAGGTTTCACCAAATTTTCTTTTAGCTAACTGTGCCCTCCAGTGGAGAAAACACAGGACAGTGAAATAGCCCAGGTAATAAGCAGCAGAGAGTTGATGTAACACATCCAGGTAAGAGCCAAGCTGCATAACTCTTTCCTGCATAAAAGAAAGAGCTTGTTGTCATCTCCATAAGCAAGAATACTATGCATAAGCCCTCCTCTTTATGAGTTTGTCGAACATTCAAAGAGGAATTTATTCTTTGTGCTTTGACTTCATTGCTTTAAAAAAGTAGTTGATGCCAGGCTTTGCTGCCTTTTGTCTGTGTTGTGATGCCATGTTCAGTTTATGAACCATCAGGCAAGGTTAGCAGAAATTGAGAGGAGGTAGTAACTGGAGACGGAGAAGGCACTGGCACCCACTCCAGTACTCTTGCCTGGAAACTCCCATGGACGGAGGAGCCTGGTGGGCTGCAGTCCATGGGGTTGCGAAGAGTCGGACGTGACTGAGCGACTTCACTTTCACTTTTCACTTTCATGCATTGGAGAAGGAAATGGCAACCCACTCCAGTGTTCTTGCCTGGAGAATCCCAGGGACGGCGGAGCCTGGTGGGTTGCCATCTATGGGGTCACTTAGAGTTGGACGCGACTGAAGTGACTTAGCAGCAGTAACTGGAGAGGAGAAGGCAATGGCACCCCACTCCAGTACTGTTGCCTGGAAAATCCCATGGAGGGAGAGCCGGGTAGGCTGCAGTTCATGGGGTCGCTAAGAGTCAGACTCGACTGAGAGACTTCACTTTCACTTTTCACTTTCATGCATTGGAGAAGGAAATGGCAACCCACTCCAGTGTTCTTGCCTGGAGAATCCCAGGGATGGGGGAGCCTGGTGGGCTGCCGTCTATGGGGTCGCACAGTCGGACACGACTGAAGCGACTTAGCAGCAGCAGCAGCAGCAGTAACTGGAGATTTCCTCCTAGAATGAACTCAAACAATGACTTTTTTTCCCCTTAATTTTTAAAGATGACAAAAGAAAACCCAAAATTAATTTAGTGGTTGTAAACAATAAACATCTTGTTGCTGTACGTACGTATGTTTAAGGCATTCAGAAAATTGTGAATGGGCCACTACTCCCCTCTTTTCTGAATAGAAAGGTCTGCTGCCTTGTGCTCTGACTGTTGGCCTGAACATGGTCTTTTGGTGCACAGGCTTCAGCATCGAGCATGGTAACTGCATGTGCCTGAGCCCCTGAGAGCTTTGCAGAGGCGCATGCGCAGAACATGGGCTGGTACACGTGCAGTTCTGGGCTAGCGGATCTTCAGCCTGAAGGGGTGTTGAATTCTCCCGCCTGATGGACATTTTGTGGCCACAGACTTCCTCCGTGTCTCTGCAGTTCTAGGGTCAGAGAACCGGATCACTCACGTGATGGGGAAACATAAAAAGAGATTTGATGGTAGTTTTTGTGTTAGTGGAAATTTTAAGATATATATCGTGAAAATAAGTTAGTGGGTGATATCTGAGAAATCATAAACATGGCTTTTCTTTTTCTTGACTCTTAAAAATCCCGGGCCAATTGTCTTTATAGTGAATTTTCATTTAGTATTTTCAACATATTCAAGAAATATATGCTTCTTTTATCTCCTTTTAATGGAGTATGTATTATGTAAACTTTTTTTGCACAAGATTGATGCTTAAAATTTAGGCATACGGAGGACAACTAGAAGTAAAGATACCTGACTTAAAAATCTTAAAAATGCATGTCTTTGAGCAAGGATCTTTGCAAAGTAAACTTCAAAAAGGTCTTTCACTTGAACTATCCTTTTGCGAAACAATATAAATATCTTAAAGCGACACTGCCAAACTGAACTCAATTTTTTATTTTAAGTACATGTGGATTTTTAGAGGGGAATTTTGAAAATTTGGAGGGAAAATTTTGATATGACTGTGATTTGATATGATATGATATGACTGTGATTAAAGTTCTTTATTAAAAATTATATTTATTTTATCTATTTTATTTTAAATAATGAATTACATTTTAAGATCTGGTTCACTTTGGGCTGTAATAACTGACTCTAGAGGGCGCTGATGAGCACCAAACACTTCCTAAAAATTTACATTGATTTTTATTAAAATGAAGTTTTCTTTGACTTTTAATCTAGTGCTTGAAGATAAATATTTTGCACCCCCAAGAGAGCCCAAAGCAAATATACTTAGTTTTTTAAAAACTGGGTAATTTACCCTTTTACTTTGAAATTCTTTGAAAATTCCATCAAATTTGTGCAATTTCTGTAAACCACCTTTGCATCTCATTTTTGAAAGCTTGTTTACTATTTCAGAAGAAAAGCACCTACTTCATGGATATAAAGTACAAATCTTAGTACTGGATAAATTTGTCATCTTTTAAATTCAGGTAAACTTGCAGACATTTTAATATTTTAGAAAAAAGCTATTCCAAGAGTGTATCCTAAAGTTAGATTTTATGGAATTAATATTTAGCTATTAGAGTCCAGATAAGATATGCTTTATGTATTTTAGGAGATAAAATACTTTAAAAAGCATAGTGGTATATTTGGAGAAAATAATCAGACTTTTAATGATGGGAAAGCTTTTACAAGATTGCTCCTTCTACCCAAACTCCAAAAATAGTGATGCTGAAAATGTACATTAAGAAAAAGATCTATATTACAGATGGGAAATCTTGCTAAGCAAAATGAATTGTCATTAATTGGAATGTTAGTCACTTCAAAGAATGAATTTTTACATTAACGTTTGCATTCTCTCAAACTATGAAAAAATGATTTATTTCCTTTTTTCCTGACTACCCAACATTTCTTTGGAAATATCACACTGTTTTCATTACTGCAGGCAGAAAGCCATATTGAAAGAATCCTCTCAGTAATTTGATATGAAATTTTTTTTTTTGAAGGTGTATGTGCGTGCTTGGTTGTGTCTGACTCTTTGCAACCCCATGGGCTGTAGCCTGCTAGGCTCCCCTGTTCATAGAAATTCAGGCCAGAATACTGGAATTTTCTGTTGTTTTTTTTTTCATGGAATTTCATGGTTTTTCAGGCCAGAATACTGAAGTGGGCTGCCATTTCCTCCTCCCAGGATTTGAACCCTCATCTCCTGCATTGGCAGGAGGATTCTTTACCACTGCACTACCTGGGCAGTGTTGTCCAATAGAACTTTCCAGGATGATGGGAATATTCTGTATCTGCTCTGTACAGTTTGGTGGCCACCAACTGCATGTGGCTTTTGAGCACTTGAAATGTGGCTAGTATGACTGAAGAACTGAACTTTTAAATTTTGTCTGATTAAAATTAAATAGCCATGTGGTTAGTGACTACTGTGGTGGACAGTGTAGACTTAAAGTGCTTCTCTTGAGTGGTAGATATATCAGGGGTTGAATTAATGACTGATGGTGTGAATGAATATTTCAGTTAATCCTCTGCATTTTTATTGTCTTGCCTGAGATACTATAATATGTAAACATCTGACTTTCAAATAACCACATTTGTGTAGAAACAAGAACTTTGTCCTGAAAAACTAAGTCAATGTGTCCGTTTAGGTGTAGACTTCTGTGACTTTTAAAAGCCACAAATTAAAGGTTTTGTGCCCTTTGACTATATCACAAACCATGAACATTTTCTTCTCAGTAAATACAATTACATGTTAAAACGTAGAGGACATGACAGCTGACTGCAAAATGGAGTGACTGATTAAAGCAAAGCAAAAACCCCAACAAGTCAGAAGTCACATGAACCTGCATAGGAATTTGAGTATTAGAAAGAGGAAATTTGTGCTCATATCTGGTAAATAATGTTAAAAAGTTTGAATGATGCTTTACAGTTTCCCAGGCAGTTGCAGTTTCATCTTCTCCTTGGATTCAGTTCAGTTCAGTCGCTCAGTCGTGTCCAACTCTTTGTGACCCTGTAGACTGCAGCACGCCAGATTTCCTGGTCCATCACCAACTCTCTGAGCTTGCTCAAACTCATGTCCATCAAGTAGGTGATGCTGTCCAACCATCTCATCCTCTGTCATCCCCTTCTCCTCCCGCCTTCAATCTTCCTCAGCATCAGGGTCTTTTCTAATGAGTCAGTTCTTCACATCAGGTGGCCAAAGTATTGGAGCTTCAGCTTCAGCATCAGTCCTTCCAATGAAAGTTCAGGACTGATTTCCTTTGGGATTGACTGGTTTGATCTCCTTGCAGTTCAGGGGGCTCTCAGGAGTGTTCTCCAACACCACAGTTCCAAAGCATCAATTCTTTGGCACTCAGCCTTCTTGATGGTCTAGCTCTCACATCCGTAGATGACTACTGGAAAAACGATAGCTTTGACCTTTGTCAGCAAAATAATCTCTCTGCTTTTAATATGCTGTCTAGGTTTGTCATAGCTTTTCTTCAAAGAGCAAACTTCTTTTAATTTCATGGCTGCAGTCACCATCTGCAGTGATTTTTGGCGCCCCCCCCCCCCAAATAAAGTCGCTGTTTCCATTGTTTCCCCATCTATTTGCCATGAACTGATGGGACTGGATGCCATGATCTTAGTTTTTTGAATGCTGAATTTCAGTCTTGGATTATTAGCCCCATTTTACAGGTGAGGGAGCCATGATTTAATCAAAGATTTAAGACTCCTTCAACAGACATTTATTGTTCATTTATGATGTTATGTAGATTTCTAGGTTAAAAATAGAACAGTCCTTCCCTGGAGGAAGGAGCAATCTCATGGGAAAAGTTAAATAAACAGGAAATTATAGTATGACATGTTTGTTACTATGCTGTATGTATGCGAAGGATGCAATGGAAGAGCTGGAGACACAGTGACTGATAAGGGCGATGGGAGTCCTCCAGGTGAAGTCTGTGGGGAAGGGCGGGACCAGAGGTGGGAGAATGTTTGTTATAATCAGGGAATCTATTTAGTACATTGAAGATACCCGAAAACTGGGGTGTACAAAATTTACTAGTGGTATTACATCTTCTTGTCCTTGTTTTTCTTCTCGCTCAGCCTGAAGAAGGGCTGGGCTAAAAATAGCTCCTGTACAGTGATAAAGCATCCTAGTAACAATTCCAAGGAGAAAGGTCAAACTAGACTTAGTTATTTGGCAAACAATAACTTACATTATTGATGTGCTAACTAAACGTCATTTCATTTATTAAAACAGGTCCATAAAGATGTGTCCTTGTTTCCCCTCACTTGTCCCCACTTTTACATCTTTGCTCCTGCTGTCTCCCTGGGACTTTAATTCACTGTTTTCCCAGAGCCTAGAACAGTGCCTGGTGCATATTAGGAGCTCAGTAAATATTTGATGAAGGAAGAAACGAATCCTAGGTTATTATCCTACAAGTCACTGTAAATGTTTAAGAGTATTAAAAGATGTTTTTTCAAAATTGAAAAAATTGAGAGATTTTTAATATTCAGACTGGCCTTTTTCTCTCCCCAGTGCTGCAGTTACCTGTTGTATATAACTGGGGCTTATTGCATTGCCGGCAGATTCTTTTAACCACTGAGCTACCAGGGGATCTGCATTACATATAACACACTGTCCTAAAACTCAGTGGTTTAAGAAAACAGCCAAGTGTGTTATTGCTAATGATTGGTGGATCAGGAATTTGGGCAAGGCCCAGTGGATGTAACTTTATTCCACATGTTAATGGCTGGGGTGACTCTACTGGGGCTAGAATGTTCAAGATGGACTTACCTCCGTGTCTGGGGCCTTGATACTCATTGAGGGGCCAGTTCACCTCTGTGAGGCCTCTCTAGATGGTTGCTCCTCATTTGCTAAACTGGCTAAGAGCTTTCTTCCATGGCAGTGAGATTACCGTTCCAAGAAGGTAAAAACAGAAATTGCAAGGTATCTTAAAGCTTTGAGCTGGAATCCTGCAGTGTCACTTTTGCCACATTCTTTTGGCCAGAACAAGTCATAGGACCCAGCCAGAATCAAGTAGAAAGGAAGAGATTCCACCTTTTGATGGACGAATGGCAGATTCTCCCAACAAAGTGGCCCAAGATGGGAGGTATTGTTGCAGCCACCTTGGAAATGATCTACTGTGGTCAACCCTCTGAGTGTAAGATCAGTTTACATTTCTTCTGCATGCAAAATCTATTTACCCCTCTCCCAGAGGTTTTGGAGTTTTATCCCATTTCTTCAAGTTCAGGATCTTATTATTTAAATAAAGTACAGATGCATGTGAAGTTTCTCAGGCACCCCTGCTGTGGTCCAGCTTCTTCTTAGAGGTCTGTGAACTCCACACCCACCCGTGCCCAACATACACTGGTGGGCCAGGAACAGGAAAACCGTGGTAGCTGCTGCCATTTAGAGAAAGGAAGAGTGCACAGGGAACTCTACTCAATATTCTGTGATAACCTGTAGGAGAAAGAATCTGAAAAAGAATGAATGTTTGTACAGGTATAGCGGTACACCTGAGACTGACCCGATGTTGTTAATAAACTGTACTCCAGTCTAAAATAAAAATTAAAAAAGAAAAAAAAGAAGAATGAGAAGAACGTAGCTATTATAGCAGTTCTGAAATCCAGCTGGGCTCTCCATTGCCTGTTTTCTTACTCCACGTTGTGAAGATATTCCATGATCTGTGCCCATTTCTCCTGCTTGGGAGTTGTCCCCTAATACACTGTTTGCTGAGGCTGTTAGCTCTACCTTTGGGGTTTTGATTTTGTCCTCTTGCTGCTTTTCTCATTCAGAAGAAATGGGTTATATTCGCAGCTAAGTAGCTTTGTCAACCTGTTTCCCATCTGTATGAAGTTGGGACCCCCAGACACTTTTTTTCATTTTGAACTGTTTTTTTTTTTCTCTCTTTTAGTCCAAGATGGTAGTACTTTTAGCATTCCAGTTTTCTTAAAAGCGTTGAGGGTTTTCTATGAATTTTATTGGGGGTTGATTCTAAATCCCCAAAACTACATCCATAATTTTTTTCCCAAGACTGTCTTGTCTTTGGTTTCCATCTATAAGACAAGGAAAGTCCTTATGATTCTTATAAGTCCCTTTGTGTAGGTGAGAAGAGTCTATTAGATAATACTTTAAGTATTTCCAAGATCTCAAAAGCTTTTAGGGGTAAACCCTTGACCTGATATTTACTCGAAGACCATTTCTTAGTTTGAGAATCTTTGGCCAATCCTGTACCCTCTATGTCTTCTCTAAATTCTGCTTGGAAATTAAATAGGTCCTTATTTAGTTTATTTCTCTCTGGAAAATTTCATCTAGGAGGTTTTATATGTGACTTCTCTTGAACAAGAGTAAACAATTGTACTGGATCTGCATTTTCACATTTTCCCTTCTCCAAGAATCATCCTGACCCAGGGGTTGAACCTGGGTCTCTTGACTGTACACAGATTCTTTACCGTCTGAGTCACCTGGGAAACCCTGCTAACACTGCATTTCTAACATTAGCTGGTAATTACCAGTTTTACTCACTTACGGTAC